>NW_028151111.1:32500-35074 GCF_964638095.1 Poromitra crassiceps | reverse complement strand
GCCGACTCCAGATTCGGGGGCGTACACATTACACATCTGGTGGGCGTGGCCACAGACGACTGTGTAAGATTAGTTACACATCTGGTGGGCGTGGAAACAGACGACTGTGTAAGATTAGTTACACATCTGTGGCGTGGAAACAGACGACTGTGTAAGATTAGTTACACATCTGGTGGCGTGGCCACAGACGACTGTGTAAGCTTAGTTACACATCTGGTGGGCGTGGAAACAGACGACTGTGTAAGATTAGTTACACATCTGGTGGCGTGAAACAGACGACTGTGTAAGATTAGTTACACATCTGGTGGGCGTGGAAACAGACGACTGTGTAAGATTAGTTACACATCTGGTGGGCGTGGAAACAGACGACTGTGTAAGATTAGTTACACATCTGGTGGCGTGAGAAACAGACGACTGTGTAAGATTAGTTACACATCTGTGGGCGTGGAAACAGACGACTGTGTAAGATTAGTTACACATCTGGTGGGCGTGGCCACAGACGACTGTGTAAGATTAGTTACACATCTGGTGGCGTGGAAACAGACGACTGTGTAAGATTAGTTACACATCTGTGGGCGTGGAAACAGACGACTGTGTAAGATTAGTTACACATCTGGTGGGCGTGGAAACAGACGACTGTGTAAGATTAGTTACACATCTGGTGGGCGTGGAAACAGACGACTGTGTAAGATTAGTTACACATCTGGTGGGCGTGGAAACAGACGACTGTGTAAGATTAGTTACACATCTGGTGGGCGTGGCCACAGACGACTGTGTAAGCTTAGTTACACATCTGGTGGGCGTGGCCACAGACGACCGTGTAAGCTTAGTTACACATCTGGTGGGCGTGGCCACAGACGACCGTGTAAGATTAGTTACACATCTGTGGGCGTGGAAACAGACGACCGTGTAAGCTTAGTTACACATCTGTGTGGGCGTGGCCACAGACGACTGTGTAAGCTTAGTTACACATCTGGTGGGCGTGGCCACAGACGACCGTGTAAGCTTAGTTACACATCTGGTGGGCGTGGCCACAGACGACCGTGTAAGCTTAGTTACACATCTGGTGGGCGTGGCCACAGACGACCGTGTAAGCTTAGTTACACATCTGGTGGGCGTGGCCACAGACGACCGTGTAAGATTAGTTACACATCTGGTGGGCGTGGCCACAGACGACCGTGTAAGCTTAGTTACACATCTGGTGGGCGTGGCCACAGACGACCGTGTAAGATTAGTTACACATCTGGTGGGCGTGGCCACAGACGACCGTGTAAGCTTAGTTACACATCTGGTGGGCGTGGCCACAGACGACCGTGTAAGCTTAGTTACACATCTGGTGGGCGTGGCCACAGACGACTGTGTAAGCTTAGTTACACATCTGGTGGGCGTGGCCACAGACGACTGTGTAAGCTTAGTTACACATCTGGTGGGCGTGGCCACAGACGACTGTGTAAGCTTACACATCTGGTGGGCGTGGCCACAGACGCCTGTAAGCTGCAGCAACGTTACACCATGGTAAGCACACCTGCTGCTGCTCTGCCATTTGTTATAACATTTGGCTATAATAAGTTGACACAAGGCCCAAACAAAAGAATCGCTAAAGGCAACGTCTGCGGTATCAAAATAAAGGATGCTGGATCATCCACATCAAACTATCATGAAACTGTAGACTATGTACAATGTGCTACATAAAGGAGGGGTGATAATACACTACATGATTTGAATTCCTTAGATAGCGACGCAGTGTTCAAAGCAGACCGGACGGCATGCAGCCAGCAACCATAAGAGACTTGAGTTGGACTTGCCCTCAAAGACTTGAGACTTGAGTTGGACTTTGCCCTCAAAGACTTGAGACTTGAGTTGGACTTGCCCTCAAAGACTTGAGACTTCAGTTGGACTTGCCCTCAAAGACTTGAGACTTCAGTTGGACTTGCCCTCAAAGACTTGAGACTTGAGTTGGACTTTGCCCTCAAAGACTTGAGACTTCAGTTGGACTTGCCCTCAAAGACTTGAGACTTGAGTTGGACTTGCAAAAACCCAAAGAAAAAGTCGGTGACTTCTCATCAAGTCTGTCACTGTTTTTGCTGTAGGGATGCAGTCTACACCCACAGCTACATGTTCTTCTTCCACAGCCAGGGAGACTTCAAGGTGGTCTGGATGTCCCCAGGCCCAGAACACACTTTTCTGTCTCTTTACATGGCCTCCTATCTGCAGCAAGTGGAGAGGGAGGCCAGTGTGTGTGTGTGTGTGTGTGTGTGTGTGTGTGTGTGTGTGTGTGTGTGTGTGTGTGTGTGTGTGTGTGTGTGTGTGTGTGTGTGTGTGTGTGTGTGTGTGTGTGTGTGTGTGTGTGTGTGTGTGTGTGTGTGTTCGTGCGTTCGTGTGTGTGTGTGTGTGTGAACCCTGCAGATATCCAGTCAGTCTTTCCCTCATTCTGTCGATGTTTCAGCATCAGAGCAGTCTCTCCTTATTCTTTTCAGTCGACTGTAACATTCCCCAAATCAACGTTGTTTTAAAACAAGCAGAGTGGTCTGTACTGTACACACAACCCAACACGCTCTGGCAAAGCTAACGTTA
>NW_028151111.1:12500-22500 GCF_964638095.1 Poromitra crassiceps | reverse complement strand
TGCACATGCGCGCACGCACACACACACACACAGACACACGCACACGCACGCGCACGCACGCACGCATACATACACAAAACGCACGCACGCACACACACACACACACACACACACACACAGGCAGGCATACACATACACACACACACACACACTGTGGTGTCTCGGCAGCCTAACCCCCGGCAGGTGAGAGTGGGAGGACGGCCAGCCCCGACAGTGACATCAGAGCCGGGGTTCCGCGTCAGCAGTAAGAGGTAGTTCCCCAATTAGCTGCTGATTCAGTGGGACCGCTCGCAGCTGCACGCTGTTAGGAGCCGACCGCTCGCAGCTGCGCGCTGTTAGGAGCGGCTCACACGGCTGAGACTGATTCTACAATCAGCTCGACTAGATAGCAGACGGAGCTCTGAAGGTTCACTGTGTGGCTGGCTCTCCTCGAGAGAGGGGGTCCTCTCCGTGCTGTCGGGCGGTAAGGTATAATTTACAATCCTCTCCTTAAGCTCATGATAATGACTGTATATGATTTCTGACCGCTCCTGTCTCTTATCGCACGCAGGCAAGATGCGGGAGCATGTAACTAAGGCAAGCTACTGGTGGCAAGCTACTGGAGAATGTATCAGAGGACTGGAGCATGTATCAGAGGAAGTGAGCCCGGCCACAGGCTGGAGCCCTCACCAGAGGAAGCGAGCCAGGCAATGTACTGGAGCGCTTGGTGCCACGTTTTGGAGAAAGCTCATCTGCTGTGACTCACCTGTTAGGTGAACCCCACCTGCCTGGATTGAGACTTTGAATGAACAGCCCCGAGAAGGGAAGAATTTAAGTTGATTTGAATTGAATAATGAATAAAACAACGCTCCTTGCGTTTAAACCTGCTTTTCGTGTCTTGGCTTGCATCAGAGTTACCACAAATGGTGGAGAATGCAGGCATTCTGATTCAACGCCAACCTCACGCACTAGGGAGCAAAAGCGGGCTCTAGTGGCGCTGAAAAAAAGCCAAACTGAACTACAGCAGGTCGTAAAAGAAGTGGAAAAAAAAAATTAGAGAAAGACGAAATTACTTTACGGGCACCCGGAGACGTGCTCACCAAGCAGAGCCCGATGAGGATGTCGAGGCCGACTGGGAGCTCTTCGGGGAGGCCCCCTGTAGAGAAAGACTCGTCATAGACCGATGCCTACGCTCCTTGCCGCCCGACGCCAGAAAGTATGCCGCCCGGGTGAGCCCCTCCTCGCTGGACGCCGTGGTGGAATTATTGGAGAACCACCAAGTCAGCGCGGACATGATGGGCTCTACCCAGAGCGATCCCCTCCTCACGCCAGCCACTCAGAACCGACCCGGCCGGGACAGCCGCCGCCGTCAGCCGCCGCCACCGGGCCCCACGCAGAGCGAGCCGCGCCCTGATCCCCCCGATGAGGGGAAACGAGGGGAAAACGGATTCCCCCGTCAGCGCCTCGCCTGCCCAGCCTTCCGGACGGATTCCGAAGGACCGGGGTCCGAAAGCTCGGCCGGAAACGAAGGTCCGCCCGACGCCAGACAGGATGCAGCCCAGGGGAGCCCCTCCTCGCTGAACGCCTTGGGTGAGTTATGGAAGAACCACCAAGTCAGCGGGGACGGGATGCGCTCCACCCAGAGCGATCTCCTCCGCACGCCCGACGCCAGAAAAGAAAGCGGAAAAAAAAAAATGTTTCAGCAGGGACATGACGTGCGCTACCCAGAGCGTTTAAAACTGGGAAAAAGGAGAAATTTTTTTAGGGGGAGGATGGGTGGCTGTGTGGCTTGGTGAAGTTATTGGAGAACCACCAAGTCAGCGGGGACAGGAGGCGCTCTACCCCGAGCGATCCCCTCCGCAAGCCAGCCACTCCAGCTAAAGCTGCGCCAGCTGTCAAGGACGGCAAAGCAGCCCAGAAAGCGATGATGACGATGAAGAAGAGGACGACTCTGAAGAAGAGACTCCACCAGGGAAAGTGGCGAAGAAGGCCACTCCAGATGAAGCTACTCCAGCTGCCAAGGCTGCGACCCAGCCTGCAGTGAAGGCCCAGCCTGCTAAAGAAGTCAGAGAATGATGAAGACGAGGAGGATGATGACTCGGAGGAAGAGATACAACTCGCCGATGCCAGGTCCCGCCGCGAGGAAGCAGGAGACATGGAAAAGAGATATGGAAGCTCGCCGCACGGGCAGCGAGCTTAGGGGGAGGATATGTGGTGTCTCGGCAGCCTAACCCCCGGCAGGTGAGAGTGGGAGGACGGCCAGCCACGACAGTGACATCAGAGCCGGGGTTCCGCGTCAGCAGTAAGAGGTAGTTCCCCAATTAGCTGCTGATTCAGTGGGACCGCTCGCAGCTGCACGCTGTTAGGAGCCGACCGCTCGCAGCTGCGCGCTGTTAGGAGCGGCTCACACGGCTGAGACTGATTCTACAATCAGCTCGACTAGATAGCAGACGGAGCTCTGAAGGTTCACTGTGTGGCTGGCTCTCCTCGAGAGAGGGGGTCCTCTCCGTGCTGTCGGGCGGTAAGGTATAATTTACAATCCTCTCCTTAAGCTCATGATAATGACTGTATATGATTTCTGACCGCTCCTGTCTCTTATCGCACGCAGGCAAGATGCGGGAGCATGTAACTAAGGCAAGCTACTGGTGGCAAGCTACTGGAGAATGTATCAGAGGACTGGAGCATGTATCAGAGGAAGTGAGCCCGGCCACAGGCTGGAGCCCTCACCAGAGGAAGCGAGCCAGGCAATGTACTGGAGCGCTTGGTGCCACGTTTTGGAGAAAGCTCATCTGCTGTGACTCACCTGTTAGGTGAACCCCACCTGCCTGGATTGAGACTTTGAATGAACAGCCCCGAGAAGGGAAGAATTTAAGTTGATTTGAATTGAATAATGAATAAAACAACGCTCCTTGCGTTTAAACCTGCTTTTCGTGTCTTGGCTTGCATCAGAGTTACCACAACACACACACACACACACACACACACATACACACACGCACGCACACACACACACACACACACACACACACACACACACACACACACACACAGCCTACAGAGCCCAGTGCACACGCACGCTGGCTTTTACTAGTAGCACAAAAGGACAAAGAACAGTGAAAAATAACAGGTTTCAAATCTGACATTGAAGAAAGAAATGCAGATATTCCTTTGAAAGCCGCTTGTGGAGATTTAGATTGTAAAGTGAGGATCAAGGTGAAGTTAGTTGAGGAAGAAGCAGCAGTTGTTGTGTACTTCAAAGAAGATGTATTGCAAACATGAACGCATGTGTCGGCGTACGCATTCTCCTGGCCTTGAAATAAATGGAAAAAGGTTGGCGTTATTCTCATTCTATTCTCATTATATACATTCTCATGTATTGCGATGTCCTATCAAGCCTATACATTACAACAGGCTGCTGAATATCTCTGTAATTTTCTAATTGCATCTGAAAAGAGCCCTAGCCATGGTGATATTGTGGTTAACAGCATCTAAATTGTTATACCTGACCAAAAAAAAAAATTTGGTCGAACCCAAAACACAGTTACAAAGTGCTTTACAATCAAAACAGATTAAACAACTGATTAAAATGAAGTCAAAGCCATAAAAACAGATCCTGATATTCAAAGTCTGAATTGATTGATTTGATGGTTCTTGGATGCTGTTCTGAAGCTCAGTGATAAACAACACTGATGACATGTAGAGACAAGACAAAGATAATGTGTGTACTTTGTAACTGTAAAGCTGTTGGGATGACATCCAGATCATATTGGCATAGCGTGTGACTCGGTGCACGCTGGAGCTGTTTTGTGGGAATGGCTTTAACTGATAGAAGAGAGCATGGAGAGAGAGCTGTGTTTCGGTGAGAGGAAACATTTGTTGAAGGTGTTTCTGCCCAAAGCACTCGAGTCGTCAAGCAAAAGACACATAACCGCAAGCAACACGTTTCAGCCAAGCTGCAGCCTTCATCACGGAACACAGCTCACCAAACGTCTTCACCAACCTTCAGCCAATGTCCTTGTGTTTGCTTGAAGAGTGTCTTGGAAGAGCAAGTGAAATTGGTGGATATTTGCAAAGACTCTGGAGATGATGCGCCATGGCTACAGTTATGGAAATCGCCCACTCCCTGGGATCCCAAAATCATGACAGACAGACAGACAGACAGACAGACAGACACCACCCACCCACCTAGGCGCAATCGTGCAACTGTGTGCCATCGATCGGCTCATACTACATCACAGTTGCTCGAGTGACATCACTGATGACGTCACAACAACTGCCTGAGTAACATCACAGTTGCTCGAGTGACATCATTGATGACATCACTTCGGTCGTTGGCGCGGGGCGGATCTCAGATGACCAGGGACAAAATGTAGGAGAACAGTGGGTGGATACATCCAGAAGGAGGCGGTAATGCAACATAAAGGATGCCAACTGCCTTAAAACACCACAGAGGAAGAAGATCACTTCCCTCACAAATCGTGACTGACACAGACACCAATTAGCCACTAAGATATGTCAGGCTGAATTCCAAAATGTGTATAAAATCAAATGTAATCTATTGTTTTCCTATTTGATGTAGAGGAGCAGCCATAACAAAAAGCATCCTGGGTTTGAATATTTAATTGAAGTGTTGGAAGGAGTAGATACTAAATATGCTGTACAGTATGGAAGAAGTCTTTTTTATAACTTTCAAGCCATTTAAGGGGAAACTCAAGGGGATCAGGGGATAACCAAAAGATGAAACCCCTGCTGACCCATTCAGGTACATGGAGGTTCTGTGATCAGTGTCAGAATATAACCCCCCCTCTCCCCCCCTGGTGGTCCCGTCAGGTACAGCAGAGTCTCTGGAGGAGAAGGAGCAGCAGCTCTCCACCATGATTGGTCAGCTGATCGGCCTGAGGGAGCAGCTGCTGGCCGCGCACCACGAGCAGAAGAAGATGGCCGCCTCGCAGCTGGAGAAACAGAGGCAACAGATGGAGCTGGCCAGGCAGCAGCAGGAACAGGTAGGCAGGGACACACACAGTGTGTGTGTGTCAAAGAGCTGGGATAGAGAGAGAGAGAGTTGTATGTGCTGTGAGAGAGAAAGTGTGCGTGTCTGCACATGTTTATGTGCTAGAAGTAGTTGTATGCGTTGCATATGTGAGAGAACCTCTGCATGTGTGTTTGTTAGTGTGAAATTGTGTGTGTGTGTGTGTGTGTGTGTGTGTGTGTTTGTGTGTGTGTGTGTGTGTGTGTGTGTGTGTGTGTGTATAAATGCAAACAGCAGAAGTGTCATGTGAGAAATAGTGCGTGTGCATGTGTGTGTCTGTGTGTGTGTGTGTGTGTGTGTGTGTGTGTGTGTGTGTGTGTGTGTGTGTGTGTGTGTGTGTGTGTGTGCTATAGTTCACAAGTGGAAAGAAGTACCAAAATTGGCACACACTCCTTGGGGATTGCTCTTTTGATAAAACCTATTAGCCACGCAAAAAAATCAATATTTTTCCAATTTGGCTTAAATGGCAGCCATCTTTTAAAATGGCAGACATTTTGAAATTCACATGGAATAAATCTGGCTTCTCCGTGGTCATAGAGTAAATTGATAGTATGGTTTGATAGCAAGATCATCCATATTGGACAATTCTCCACAAAGTTGCCCCCAAAATAGTATTTCCGGGGTGGAAATTTCCTGAAGCTGAAGGCCACGTCGTTGTGAAAATATTGTGTATTGGATCAGATGAGATGAAGTTGAAAAATGAGAAGAACGTTTTGTGCGTGCCCTCTCTTCCCGTGCACTGATTCGCTTAAGCTGCTGATGACCAGCCAATCAGAGTGATTTCTCTCACCGATGGCCCAATTCAACATGTCCAATTAGGGCCACAGACCGTCGGTCTGTGTCTGTGCCTTAAAGTGTGTGTTTGTGTGTGTGTGTGTGTGTGTGTGTGTGTGTGTGTGTGTGTGTGCGCGGTGTGTGTGTGTGTGTGTGTGTGTGTGTGTGTGTGTGTGTGTGTGTGCGCGGTGTGTGTGCGCAGCAGCAGAAATAATTACAGAAGCACGTATGGATGTCAATGTGTGTGTTTAGGTGTCAGAAATTGAGTGGAAAAAAATCCTGTGTGTGTGTGAGACAGACAGAGAGATCAGGGTGGTGTGGGGGGAGGAGGGGGAGATGAGGTGTGCAGCTTTTTGTTTTGTCTGTTTGTCGACACGTACTGTATTGTAGGCCGACATACGACAGGCCGTGTTTGGACAAGTCCACACCTTCAATCACAACACATTCCACCTCTCACAGCTTCACAAAGGAGCCCGAGAGAGAAGAGAAAGACAGATCCAGTCACTTGTCTGTTGAGACTTGATAGGATAATGCCCTGCAGACAAACCCCCAGAAATGTGCCTTTAATGAAATATGACATGTGCGCAAATGGGGCGCCGCCTCCCATTCAGCTGGCCTGTAATTACATTTCAGAATAAATATCCTAAACGACTCCTCCAAAAAACGCTTTTGCTTTTTCTGCCTCGGTGGGCGGGATCAAGTAGTTCAATGACCTCGGGCGATTGGGCCGTCCGGGCTGCCCCTCACTGAAAGAGACTCCGCCCTCCGACTTTCTTAACTTTGATAGAAAATCTCACATCAAAACAACAGAGGTAAAAAAAAAAAAAAAAAAAAAAAAAACTATCATCACCAGTCCTGTTGATGGGGGGGAGGGGTTGGGGGGGCCGGTGTAGTAAACATGTCATTCTCAAGTGTCAGTTTAGAGCTGCGTTCAGGAACCCTCCACGCTGCTCACTGCGTCAGTTGGTTGTATCATTCAGCAGAGGCTAGGGATGCCACTGTGTGAACATTTTCACACCGAATAATAAGCACGTGACCTCACCGGTATTACCGGTTACACCGGGAAATGTAAACAATAGGATTGTTAGTTCCTACCAGTGCATGTTGTTCCCGGGAACAATAACAGTGAGACACCAGTCGGGTATCCATAGCAGCTAGACTAGAGCGAACGTTACGTTATATGTATGTTGATAATACAAGTTTTAAAGTAAGCAAGAGTCTATGCTTTAACCGTCCATTCTCATCGTTGCCGCCATCGTTGCCCGCAGTGACAACAGTATGCACACGCATGCAGGCTTAGCTAAGGGTCTTACCTACATGTGTATGAGGAGGGCATCATTTGTGTTCATAAGATGCATAGCGTTAACTAAAGTTAGTTGCTGGTCTAACCAGAACAGCGGAGCCACACTGCAGCCGAGAGGGAGCGCTTGTAATTTACACCGGCGCACGCTGAAACTGCAGAGTTTTCCTTTCAATTCTTCCTCCATAAAAACAAAAGGTGTTACCGGTGGGCACATTATGTAATCGGTGTATTCCCCAACACCGTGTAACACCGGTAACACCTAAAATCGCGGCAAGCCTAACAGAGGCTCTCGGCCCCCGTCTTTGAAAATATCTCAGGTCAAAAACACACCTCCCCATAACGTCTCTCACACCAGTCTGTCTGTAGCCCCTTTTACACAGCCTGTGAAAGCCAGTCTGTAGCCCCTTTTACACAGCCTGTGAAAGCCAGTCTGTAGCCCCTTTTACACAGCCTGTGAAAGCCAGTCTGTAGCCCCTTTTACACAGCCTGTGAAAGCCAGTCTGTAGCCCCTTTTACACAGCCTGTGAAAGCCAGTCTGTAGCCCCTTTTACACAGCCTGTGAAAGCCAGTCTGTAGCCCCTTTTACACAGCCTGTGAAAGCCAGTCTGTAGCCTCTTTTACACAGCCTGTGAAAGCCAGTCTGTAGCCTCTTTTACACAGCCTGTGAAAGCCAGTCTGTAGCCCCTTTTACACAGCCTGTGAAAGCCAGTCTGTAGCCCCTTTTACACAGCCTGTGAAAGCCAGTCTGTAGCCCCTTTTACACAGCCTGTGAAAGCCAGTCTGTAGCCCCTTTTACACAGCCTGTGAAAGCCAGTCTGTAGCCCCTTTTACACAGCCTGTGAAAGCCAGTCTGTAGCCCCTTTTACACAGCCTGTGAAAGCCAGTCTGTAGCCCCTTTTACACAGCCTGTGAAAGCCAGTCTGTAGCCCCTTTTACACAGCCTGTGAAAGCCAGTCTGTAGCCCCTTTTACACAGCCTGTGAAAGCCAGTCTGTAGCCCCTTTTACACAGCCTGTGAAAGCCAGTCTGTAGCCCCTTTTACACAGCCTGTGAAAGCCAGTCTGTAGCCTCTTTTACACAGCCTGTGAAAGCCAGTCTGTAGCCTCTTTTACACAGCCTGTGAAAGCCAGTCTGTAGCCCCTTTTACACAGCCTGTGAAAGCCAGTCTGTAGCCCCTTTTACACAGCCTGTGAAAGCCAGTCTGTAGCCTCTTTTACACAGCCTGTGAAAGCCAGTCTGTAGCCTCTTTTACACAGCCTGTGAAAGCCAGTCTGTAGCCTCTTTTACACAGCCTGTGAAAGCCAGTCTGTAGCCCCTTTTACACAGCCTGTGAAAGCCAGTCTGTAGCCCCTTTTACACAGCCTGTGAAAGCCAGTCTGTAGCCTCTTTTACACAGCCTGTGAAAGCCAGTCTGTAGCCCCTTTTACACAGCCTGTGAAAGCCAGTCTGTAGCCCCTTTTACACAGCCTGTGAAAGCCAGTCTGTAGCCCCTTTTACACAGCCTGTGAAAGCCAGTCTGTAGCCCCTTTTACACAGCCTGTGAAAGCCAGTCTGTAGCCTCTTTTACACAGCCTGTGAAAGCCAGTCTGTAGCCTCTTTTACACAGCCTGTGAAAGCCAGTCTGTAGCCCCTTTTACACAGCCTGTGAAAGCCAGTCTGTAGCCTCTTTTACACAGCCTGTGAAAGCCAGTCTGTAGCCCCTTTTACACAGCCTGTGAAAGCCAGTCTGTAGCCCCTTTTACACAGCCTGTGAAAGCCAGTCTGTAGCCTCTTTTACACAGCCTGTGAAAGCCAGTCTGTAGCCCCTTTTACACAGCCTGTGAAAGCCAGTCTGTAGCCCCTTTTACACAGCCTGTGAAAGCCAGTCTGTAGCCCCTTTTACACAGCCTGTGAAAGCCAGTCTGTAGCCCCTTTTACACAGCCTGTGAAAGCCAGTCTGTAGCCTCTTTTACACAGCCTGTGAAAGCCAGTCTGTAGCCTCTTTTACACAGCCTGTGAAAGCCAGTCTGTAGCCCCTTTTACACAGCCTGTGAAAGCCAGTCTGTAGCCCCTTTTACACAGCCTGTGAAAGCCAGTCTGTAGCCTCTTTTACACAGCCTGTGAAAGCCAGTCTGTAGCCCCTTTTACACAGCCTGTGAAAGCCAGTCTGTAGCCCCTTTTACACAGCCTGTGAAAGCCAGTCTGTAGCCCCTTTTACACAGCCTGTGAAAGCCAGTCTGTAGCCCCTTTTACACAGCCTGTGAAAGCCAGTCTGTAGCCCCTTTTACACAGCCTGTGAAAGCCAGTCTGTAGCCTCTTTTACACAGCCTGTGAAAGCCAGTCTGTAGCCTCTTTTACACAGCCTGTGAAAGCCAGTCTGTAGCCCCTTTTACACAGCCTGTGAAAGCCAGTCTGTAGCCTCTTTTACACAGCCTGTGAAAGCCAGTCTGTAGCCCCTTTTACACAGCCTGTGAAAGCCAGTCTGTAGCCCCTTTTACACAGCCTGTGAAAGCCAGTCTGTAGCCTCTTTTACACAGCCTGTGAAAGCCAGTCTGTAGCCCCTTTTACACAGCCTGTGAAAGCCAGTCTGTAGCCCCTTTTACACAGCCTGTGAAAGCCAGTCTGTAGCCCCTTTTACACAGCCTGTGAAAGCCGCCATTGTTGCGGCGTCGTTACGCCTCGTCTCCTGTTTAAAAGTCATAAGGACGGAATGGCGAGTCATTTTGTTACGCCTTTCGTTACGCCAGTGGAGGAAGTATCAGCCCTGAATCAACGTCTGTTTAAAAGGGTACCTGCATGGAACCCTGGAAGATCGGAATCTCAGCTCATTCAATAAAAAAAATGACAGGATTGCATATTGAATTTCTACATCAGAAATACGTTAACCAAAGCATATCAATACAGCAGTACTGTAGTCTGTCTAGCTAGCCTGTTGTG
>NW_028151111.1:0-5000 GCF_964638095.1 Poromitra crassiceps | reverse complement strand
CTCTCTCTCTCTCTGCGTTCTTGTTGTTTTCCTATTGTTTTGGCTTGGCTTTTCTATTTGTTCCTCTTTTCTTTTCCTCTGTTAAGCGCCCCCGCTCTGTAATTGCAGCACTGTTGAAAATCTGCCGCTTAGCTTAGCTCTTAGCTCTTAGCTTTGTTGTGTTTATATTGAGATATTCCTTTCACCCACGTTTATTACCTGATCTTTTGATAGACCACCTGACAGTATGCATACTCAATGCTAACGCTCCAGATTTTCCCGGGAGACTCCCGATTGTCATTGTCCTCTCCCACTTTCCCACCAGTTTCCCAATTCTCCCGTATTTCTCCCGCTATCTCGTGATCCTGGCGCCGTACACACTCTATAGATAGAGTACCACTACCGCAGGGATGACATATTTTTGTAGGCTTACCCAGAAGTCCCTGCACTTCCTGGTTCTTTGGACTTTTGAAGCATTTTCTGAAAATCACACGCGCATTTATGCTTCGGAAATCATAAAAGTGGTCCTTTATCTTGCTGAACACAAACTTTCGCTGTTTCATAAACTTTTGTTAAGGACGATGTTCTGTCTTCTCCAGTCTGCAGTCTCTCTCTGTTCTGTCTTCTCCAGTCTGCTGTCTCTCTCTGTTCTGTCTTCTCCAGTCTGCTGTCTCTCTCTGTTCTGTCTTCTCCAGTCTGCTGTCTCTCTGTTCTGTCTTCTCCAGTCTGCTGTCTCTCTCTGTTCTGTCTTCTCCAGTCTGCTGTCTCTCTCTGTTCTGTCTTCTCCAGTCTGCTGTCTCTCTCTGTTCTGTCTTCTCCAGTCTGCTGTCTCTCTGTTCTGTCTTCTCCAGTCTCTCTGTTCTGTCTTCTCCAGTCTCTCTGTTCTGTCTTCTCCAGTCTGCAGTCTCTCTGTTCTGTCTTCTCCAGTCTCTCTGTTCTGTCTTCTCCAGTCTCTCTGTTCTGTCTTCTCCAGTCTGCTGTCTCTCTGTTCTGTCTTCTCCAGTCTCTCTGTTCTGTCTTCTCCAGTCTGCAGTCTCTCTGTTCTGTCTTCTCCAGTCTCTCTGTTCTGTCTTCTCCAGTCTCTCTGTTCTGTCTTCTCCAGTCTCTCTGTTCTGTCTTCTCCAGTCTCTCTGTTCTGTCTTCTCCAGTCTGCAGTCTCTCTGTTCTGTCTTCTCCAGTCTCTCTGTTCTGTCTTCTCCAGTCTCTCTGTTCTGTCTTCTCCAGTCTCTCTGTTCTGTCTTCTCCAGTCTGCTGTCTCTCTCTGTTCTGTCTTCTCCAGTCTCTCTGTTCTGTCTTCTCCAGTCTGCTGTCTCTCTCTGTTCTGTCTTCTCCAGTCTCTCTGTTCTGTCTTCTCCAGTCTGCTGTCTCTCTGTTCTGTCTTCTCCAGTCTGCTGTCTCTCTGTTCTGTCTTCTCCAGTCTGCTGTCTCTCTGTTCTGTCTTCTCCAGTCTGCTGTCTCTCTGTTCTGTCTTCTCCAGTCTGCTGTCTCTCTGTTCTGTCTTCTCCAGTCTGCTGTCTCTCTGTTCTGTCTTCTCCAGTCTGCTGTCTCTCTGTTCTGTCTTCTCCAGTCTGCTGTCTCTCTGTTCTGTCTTCTCCAGTCTGCTGTCTCTCTGTTCTGTCTTCTCCAGTCTGCTGTCTCTCTGTTCTGTCTTCTCCAGTCTGCTGTCTCTCTGTTCTGTCTTCTCCAGTCTGCTGTCTCTCTGTTCTGTCTTCTCCAGTCTGCAGTCTCTCTGTTCTGTCTTCTCCAGTCTCTCTGTTCTGTCTTCTCCAGTCTGCTGTCTCTCTGTTCTGTCTTCTCCAGTCTGCTGTCTCTCTGTTCTGTCTTCTCCAGTCTGCAGTCTCTCTGTTCTGTCTTCTCCAGTCTCTCTGTTCTGTCTTCTCCAGTCTGCTGTCTCTCTGTTCTGTCTTCTCCAGTCTGCAGTCTCTCTGTTCTGTCTTCTCCAGTCTGCAGTCTCTCTGTTCTGTCTTCTCCAGTCTCTCTGTTCTGTCTTCTCCAGTCTGCAGTCTCTCTGTTCTGTCTTCTCCAGTCTCTCTGTTCTGTCTTCTCCAGTCTGCTGTCTCTCTGTTCTGTCTTCTCCAGTCTGCAGTCTCTCTGTTCTGTCTTCTCCAGTCTCTCTGTTCTGTCTTCTCCAGTCTGCAGTCTCTCTGTTCTGTCTTCTCCAGTCTCTCTGTTCTGTCTTCTCCAGTCTGCTGTCTCTCTGTCCCTCTTCCTGTCTGACTGGACGTTGTCACTCCTCAGCGATAACAACTGAATCAAAGCTGGAAGCTTTTCTCCCGTCGATAAAAGTCAGAAGCGCTGACGTTAGGTGAGGTCCCGAACGGTCGGGGGCTGCTGAAGCTGTGTTAAGACACACACGTGCACAAACACACAATTACACGCGTGCGTGCACACGCACACACACGCACACACACACACACACACACACACACACACACACACACACACACACACACACACACGCACGCACACACACACAGACACACACACACACATGCATAAGAACTAATGGAGCAGGCAAATGGTTGTTGGACGGACAGGCAGATCCTACGTCAGCACATCCAGCTCCAGACACAATGACTCGGAAAGCCATGGAAGACCCATAATGTCGATTGGACTCACCAGCTATGGAGAATGTCTAACACTTGACTTTACAATGGCCTAATTCTAGTGTATTAACCTGTATGTAAAACACAGTAAGTATACAGTAACGTTGTGTACTTTAATTAAAATCTCCCAAAGACCCACTTGTCCTCGCATGGGGCAGCAACACCGTGAACGAACTAACTGAGCAAACTGCAACTGTTTGTATATTGTGTTGGTACATTATGTAAGCTCTTAATACATACTGTAAGGCAATATACATTAAGTAGTTATACAGTGCAGGCAATATACATTAAGTAGTTATACAATGTAGTCAATACACATTAAGTAGTTATACAATGTAGTCAATATACATGAAGTAGTTATACCATGTAGTCAAGATACATTAAGTAGTTATACAATGTAGGCAATATACATTATGTAGTTATACAGTTCAGTTAATATACATTAAGGAGTTATACAGTGCAGTCAATATACATTATGTAGTTATACATTGCAGTCAAGATACATTAAGTAGTTATACAATGCAGTCAATATACATTATGTAGTTATACAATGCAGTCAAGATACATTAAGTAGTTATACAGTGCAGGCAATATACATTAAGTAGTTATACAATGCAGGCAATATACATTAAGTAGTTATACAATGTAGTCAATACACATTAAGTAGTTATACAATGTAGTCAATATACATTAAGTAGTTATACAATGTAGTCAAGATACATTAAGTAGTTATACAATGTAGTCAATATACATTAAGTAGTTATACAATGTAGTCAATACACATTAAGTAGTTATACAATGTAGTCAATATACATTAAGTAGTTATACAATGTAGTCAATACACATTAAGTAGTTATACAATGTAGTCAATATACATTAAGTAGTTATACAATGTAGTCAAGATACATTAAGTAGTTATACAATGTAGGCAATATACATTATGTAGTTATACAATGTAGTCAAGATACATTAAGTAGTTATACAATGTAGGCAATATACATTATGTAGTTATACAGTTCAGTTAATATACATTAAGGAGTTATACAGTGCAGTCAATATACATTATGTAGTTATACAATGCAGTCAAGATACATTAAGTAGTTATACAGTGCAGGCAATATACATTAAGTAGTTATACAATGCAGGCAATATACATTAAGTAGTTATACAATGCACTCAAGATACATTAACTCATTGAGTGCCAATGACGACAGCTGTCGTCATTTCAAATACTAACGTAGAGTGCCAAAGACGACGATTGTCGTCAATTGCGTTTTTTGACCGTGGGACGTGGATCAATCCCTGATACATCTCCTGTACAAATATTGTAGCTATTGGAGGTCTATAACCTATTTTACAGATACATTAGGTGGCGACAGTGCTGTCCAGATGAGAGAAAGTGGAGTAAAAAACAAAGAAGAAGTCGTTGTGGAAACGGAAATCGCATCGCATCCGTATGCATCCATATGCATGAAGCATACTGTAACGTTAGCTGTGCCTGCAGCAGCCAATCTGCTGCCACAATTGAGCCCCATCCGTGTCCGCTGCGATAGCCCATCCATATGATTTAGTTGCCGACACGGCGACACCAGCGTCTTTCTGAAAAGTTACATTATTCTCAGCTGGCGACACGCTGTAAAAAAGCGGGGGGATGCAGCGCACTTTTCAGTGCAGATCAAACTCAGAGCAAACCACAGCAGAGACACTCCTCCCACCACGGAGGAGGAGGAGGAGGGGGGTGGGGCACGCAGGGCACTACAGCATACAACCATTGACAGTACACACAGACCCAGGCAGCAGGCTCGATGCATAGAGAGCAAACAAGCTAGAATAGGCTATCTGATGCCCACCAGCAGTAAATCAAGACCAGCAAGAAGGTGTAGGGTCTGCGCACGCAGGGGCCAGCGCTGCTGGTTGCAGCTAAAAAATATTATTTGGCCAAACAAAATTCCTTTGTTTTCACTCTTTTATTGAAGGAAATTATTTTTGAGGTGTCATTATATCAGAAAATATTAGCTTCAGAGTCAATGATGTGCTTGAATGTTTAATTTCACAAAAGGCTCATTATCTCAGCTTCTAGAAAAAAATTGCTGTTTTTGGTTAAATCAAGCTATCTTCTCCGGCTCATAACTAAAGAACGGAAAATGAGATCAATAAACTTTTTTTTGCAGATGATAGAAGAGAGTCTCCTCGTTCTTTGTGCGTGTTCGGTGTTTACATAGTAATATCACACAATATTCTGTGGGCCTCGAGAAATCACTGAAAACGCTCTGAAACTCTGGCACTGGGAGCGTCCGTTCTCCAAAAGTGGCTGGCACTCAATGAGTTAAGTAGTTATACAATGCAGTCAATATACATTAAGTAGTTATACAGTGCAGTCAATATACATTAAGTAGTTATACAGTGCAGTCAATA
>NW_028151112.1:0-35096 GCF_964638095.1 Poromitra crassiceps | reverse complement strand
ATAAGATCACCTGAGCCCAAGTAACACGGCACAGCGACACCCCATGGACATATAAAACATTACACATAATAATCATAGGAAATAATAGCAGACCAAATTTGGCTCCTACACACCGGCCCCTAATTGTTAGTGGCAGGCAGACAATAACAATTCAAACAAATGCAATAAAAGGAGCCAAATGTTTTAAATACACCAAACTATTATGGTACAGAAAAATTCATACTCCATGTACCAAATGTTTTGTTACTTGCAATCTCACAGAATACACCATCATTTTGTGCGTACCTTGCAGTTTTGCATTGTGATGTTTACTCCAGGAAGATTTAGATAACAGTCATTCTTGTCTGCAGCTGTTCAGTGAGACACCACCTCCTCTTCTCAACATGCTTTGTTGCCTCCTGGCTTTGAGTTGTTCCAGATCCAGGGCAGGACCAGCTTTTAGCTCCTGTAGGCCTTCATAGCAACGGTCTGGGAGATCAGAGTGTAGGCTGGCCAACTCCACTGTACATCTCTCCTCCAGCTGCAGATACCAAGCATCCAGCTCTTCCTCTTGAGTTACTTCTTGCTCTGAACTCCTCTTCAGCACAGCCTGCTCCTCCTGCAGGTGCAACACCTCCTGCTGCAGATGCCATTTTCTCCCTTCTGGGGGGCGTGCATGTTGCTCTTTCTCCTGCAGCACTGCATTATGACTGGAAACCAGCTGCTCCACAGCACGGCCAACCGCCTGCCTGTCACGGCAGGTTCCACTTAACTCCTCCTCCAGCATGGCTCGCACCTTGCAGTATTTCAGTAGTTCAAACTGTGGCTTGGCCTGAAGAACTGCGTGGTCCTGGCACCACTTCGCCCTCTTGGAGCCCCTGACCTCGCCGAGCGCCGCCTCCCGCTCCAGCTGCAGCTTCTCCTCCCTCATGGAGGCCGCCTCCTCCCGCTCCTGTTGCGGTTTCTCCTCCCTCATGGAGGCCTGGACCTCACCGAGAGCCGCCTCCTCCCGCTCTAGCTGCGGTTTCTCCTCCCTCATGGAGGCCTGGTGGGCAGCCTCCCTGCTCTCCCTCACCTCAGGAGAGAGTTCTGCCTTCGCCTGACTGAGCTTCTCATGCTGGACACACAGCTCCACCATCCTCTGGTGTTCACACTCAGTCGCCTGTTTGCTTAGGCTGATCGTTGCTTTCTGTTCCCCCTCCACGGTGGCCTTCTGCTCCAACAGCTTCGTTTCTAATCCCACATCGAACTCAGCCGCCTCCAGAGGTTTCTCCATCAGCTCTTTCACCATCTCCTGACCAAGTTGATTGGGCGGCCTGTCTCCCAGGTCACACACACAGATCCTGCTGGTCATGACAGAAGGAAGCGCCGCCTTCCAGGCACCACTGTTTCCATTCAGCGGCCCTTTCACGACCCCTCCCAGCACAGTCCTACTGGCATACGGGCCATTCCCGCTGCCATTCATCTCCCAAGGCTCCCATTCCTTGGGAGCGGTGACTGGCATTTTTCTCTGTGTGATCACATCTGGAAGAATATGAAAGTCAGGGTTCACCTTTACAGGGAGAACGGACAGAGGAACACACTGGCCCTCCTTACCGGCCCCTGTAAGCGCATATGTGGTGGGTGAAGTAGGCTGGTGGTTGGATGTTTCTTTAAGCTGTGATTGTGAAGTTGTTGAATGGTGATTAAACTGCTGTGTGGTTATTGTTATTTTGCTCTGCTGCTGTCGTTGTTGTTTAGTTGGTGTTAGTTTTACAATTTTAGCAGCAATATCCAGCTCTTCCTGTCTCCATTTTAGCTCCAGGGCTTTCTCCTCCAGAGCATGCCTTTCCTTTAAGGCTGCAGCCCTGACCAGAAGTGCTGCTCTCTCAGCCTTTGCCTGAAAGAGCATTTTGGATATGGAGGATCCATGTTTGCTGGTTCTGGAGTGACTTTTCAGTATGTCAGACATCATTTAACACAACAATTTATTATTATTATTATTATTTTTAAATACCAATACCTTCAGACATATCCTAAACCACACAATCAAAACCAATTATATTTCACGGATTTACCAAGCAGCAACATTCACAGATGGACCATAATGTCACATTGGTAGCGCTACACGCATACCTGCGCTGTGCACATTGTCCCGCTCGTGCATGAATATAACATCTACAGCGCAAATAAACAGCTCCTCCAGGAAATAGACGCAGACGCGTCCCCGCAATGAAATGTCTCCTTCAGGAAATACAAACAGCCCGTCCAGGAAATAGACGCATCCGCGTCCCCACGCTGAACAGGCCAGCAGGCGCTCACTGCCACCATTCACCTGCAGCTCCTCCTAACCGTAGCGCCTGCGTCCTCGCCCCCCATGGATGGCAGCAGACGGATGCAGACGTCCTCCTCCGTAGCCAAGAGGCCGAGCACCAAGCAGCTACCCCGGCCTGTCCGCGGCAGCTCACGTGGCCCTCCTCCGGTTCGGTTGACTGCAGCACCCGCAACGCCAGCCGAGATCCTGGAAGCTACCCGGCCTGTCCGAGCAGCTGTCCCGGTCCTCCTCCGTAGCCGAGTCCAAGCAGCTCCTCCTAATCGGCAGCTCTCCTGGGCCTCCTTCGGGCTGACTGACGTCCTCCAATGTAGCTTTGTGTTTAATAACTTTAGCCGATAAAAGTCCAAGCAACTATCGGCAGCATAACGTTAACTCGGCGCTGTCCCGACAGCTCTCCTGATCCTCTCGCGTACGTTACTAAACGGTAAACAAAACAAAAGTTCCAACTTGTGCGAAGGTTTTTGACTATTGTTATAGGAGCCCAGTCTATTACTGTAGGCTACTGAGGTGCTTCGACCGCGGATGACCTGGCTGACGCGCTCGCTACAGCTGATGTAATACGTACGATAACATTGCTTTGAGTGCTGCATAAAGAAAGACGAAGAAGGCCTGTCCTTGATGTTCGGAACCCATTCATTTATTCCATTTCACCGATGTGAATACAGCAGTTATTTTCCACAGAAAGTTAAAGGCAGAGACAGCGCACCAAACAAATGTTCCCGCTGCGAGGCGGTCAAAAACCGTTTGCCCTTCCGGGTCGAAACACCTAGTGAGCAGAGGTGAAGGCAGCACCTATATAAGATCACCTGAGCCCAAGTAACACGGCACAGCGACACCCCATGGACATATAAAACATTACACATAATAATCATAGGAAATAATAGCAGACCAAATTTGGCTCCTACACAGAGTGATTCCTCTTTTTAAAAAAGGGTGTAAAAGGGACCCAAACAACTACAGGCCTGTATCGATTTTATGTTCCTAGTCTTGGAAAATCTAGTGTTAAAACAAATCAATGACTTTATTACAGAGAAACAGATTTTATATGAGTGGCAGTCAGGTTTTAGGAAATCCCATTCTACTGAAACATGCCTGATGTACCTCACTGATTTAATTAGGAGGGAAGTTGATGCAGGCAAGTTTTGTGGTCTAGTGTTGCTTGATCTTCAAAAAGCGTTTATGTTTATGTTTATTTATTTAGCACACATTAAAACAGTGCAAGGAGGGAACGAAGCCCACAGGGCTTGTACGGAGTTCCACCCCTATCAACAATCATAATCGTATAATCAAAATCATATAAAAAATAATCATATCAAAAAAAATTACAAAGTTACAATAGGCTAACAGAAAATTAGTCTATTGACATCCCCAGGCTAACACAATGACTTTTGCAGATGAATAAGGAGACAAGGTACAAAGCAGAGCGTATGGAGGAATAAGGAGACAATATACACAGATGGGAGAAGGGCACACAAAAGAAGGCAAAAGAAAAACCAGGAACATGACAATGGCAAGGGCAGAGAGGGAGTTGGATTGATGGTTGGATGGTTCATGTATGGATAAGATGCTTTTTAAGGTGCTTTTTAAAGAGTGAATGAGAAGCTATGGATCGGAGTTGAAGACTTAATTCACTCCAGAGCATGGGGCCTCTATAAGAAATGTTGTGTTGATGACTTGATGTTCGGGTGAAAGGTAAATAGAGGTTATTATTGCTGTGCCTTGTGTGATATGAATGTATGTCTGAAGTGAATGTAAAGAAATTTCGAAAAGTGTCGGGAAGATCTTGCTTTCTGTAAGTAAACTTGTGAATGAATAAGCATGTTTGAAGAATATTAAGTTTATGAATAGGTAATAAAGAATATTTTTTAAAAAGTGGAGTAGATGGAGCATGTCTGTTGGAATGTGAGATGATTCTTAGGAACCTTTTCTGAATAATATACAGTTTGTTGAGATAGGTGGGAAATGTAGCAGCCCAGACAATGTTACAGTAATTTAGGTAGGGAAACAGAAAACTATAATACAGAGTTAGATGATGGGCTGAAGGATGTATTAAGGGGGGACTTTTCTTATAATGCCCAGCATCTTCGTAGACCTTTTGCACACAAGGTTAATGTGGTTAGACCAATTGAGTCTGTCATCCACAATAACTTGATACTGTAGACCACGGCATTTTAATTCTTAAACTCAGAGCAATGGGTTTTAGTGTTTTAGCATTACGTTGGATCGAATCATATCTTACCCACCGTCTTCAAAGGGTGGACGTTAACGGAACGCTTTCTGAAGTTCAAGAAATGGGGTGGGGGGTGCCGCAGGGGAGTATCCTCGGACCCCTGCTTTTTCTTTTATATATGAATGATTTTAGTGCGGCGACCTCACCTGCCTGTGATTTGTTTCTTTATGCTGATGACTCTGTTTTAATGGTGTCGCACCAGGATAAATCTGCTGTAGAGAAAACTTTAAGTGCAGAGCTAGAGAGTGTTTGTGACTGGCTGTCAGACAACAGATTGTCTCTTCACTTAGGTAAGACAGAAGCCATTGTATTCGGCTCTAAAATTAAATTGTCTAAATCGCCCGGTCTCGTCATCAAGATTGGTGACATTCAAATTAATGCCAAAGATAAGGTAAGCTACCTTGGCTGCATTTTAGACAAATGCTTATCAGGTGAGTATATGGCTCTGAAAGTCCTTGGCAAAATTAACATGCATGTCAGGTTTCTGGCCAGGAAAGCTGCCTTTCTCACCAGTCCAGTCCTTCACTCTTTGGCTTCTGCACTTGTTCAGAGTCATTTTGACTATGCTGCCATCTGCTGGTATACTGGTCTCTCTCAGAAACTCAAAAACAAATTACAAACGGCTCAAAACAAGTTGATTCGAGTCATTCTTAAAGTCCATCCACGTACCCACCTGGACCAAGCTCACTTTGACAGTCTTAATTGGCTGACAGTTGAGAAGCGCACTTTATACATCAAGCTGCTGTTCACTTTTAAGATTGTTAAGAATTTTGTTCCTATATATCTTAAAAGCTACTTTTCTTGTGTGAGTGAGCGTCACCAGTATTCTACGAGAGGCAGTTATACTGATTTCATCCCTATCAGATTTAGGACCCTGATGGGGAGGAACTCGTTCAAATATAATGCAGCGACTCAATGGAACATGTTACCTTCGTGCTTGAAACTGAGTGAGTCTATCTGCACTTTTAAAAAAGGCTTAAAAAAATGGTTACAAACATCCGCACTTTAAACCGTTTTATCCTGTCTTTTTTAGTTCTTGAATTGGTTATTTATTTATGGTATAGCTGGTCTTTTATTTTATTGATTGATATGTTTAGTTCTAGTTTTTATTTTTTTATTTTGGTAAATTATAAACTGAGTTAGTAATTTATCTTTTAATGGAATTGTATTAGTTTTAAACTATGCTCCCACTTGCACTTCTTTGTTACACGTATTTACGTTGTCTGTCTTGTCTCCATGGGGACCACAATGGAAATAAGCCTTCGGGCTTTATTGTGTTTTTATCCTCGGTGATATGTTGTCTTATGTCCTGTTTTTATCACCAAATAAAGTCAATCAATCAATCAATCAATCAATCAATTAAAGCCAAAAACTATGCACATTTATTGCAAACATGTTCAATACAGATGTCTTTATCATTTTAAATACGTCTATATTTTTTAATGTTTCCTTGGAATAACACAGACAATATGATTATATGACTCATACAGTAAATATATACAATGTGACCCAACATTTAAGGTTCTATGGTGAAACTATGACATCACCCAGGAGTGTTTAGATCTGAACACATTGAGGGCTGTGTGATACTGACACTCTGTGAGCCTGATGATCTGGCAGAGCATGAGACTGTTATTTCTTTCTTATTTACTCCTGTATTAACCTCTGGCTCCTCCTCTTCTCCTTTGGTACAAAGTAACACAACTCATGTTCCAGATGTGTCAGTCAGCAAAAATACACCAAAGACTTTCTCACAGAGGAGAAGAGCAAAGACCACCATCAGAAGCAAAATGATCCATATAAGACATGCTTGGACTTAGAAGCAGATGGGTTGAGGCGTGTTGGGTGTTTATGACATAATTTCCCTCTGACCAAAGGTTATATTAAGGAGGAATATGCCTTGTAAATTCTCCAGGATTATAAATGAGTACAACGTGAGTACCTCTTAGCCATTCTCTCATCACATTCCAGTTTACAATGACACAGGCTTGACAGCATCGAGCCACATTGTCACAACTTTCTTCCTCTCCAGCAGACAAGTTACTGTATACTCTAGTCTATAGGCATGAGCTGCAACAAGCAATCAATTAATCGATTAGTCGATTGACAGAGAATTAATCGTCAACTATTTTGATAATTAATAATTTCTTTCCCTATTTTGAATAAACTGCTCATCGTATCACGCAGCCTGTCAGTGAGCAAGCTGGAAGGCACTATTAATGATCATCTAAAATCTATATCTAGCACTTCTCTCACTGATAAACCTGCAGCACAATTATGTTATAAGGCACAGACGTTCCAAATAAAATTCCAAGGGACCACTCCCACTGCATGCTTTACCACCCTCCCCCCCCCATATGAGGCTACTAGCTGGTTACACACACACACACACACACACACACACACACACACACACACACACACACACACACACACACACACACACACACACACACGCCAACATTATGCAGTGAAAAAGAGGACAACTTTGAAAATGTTTTTTTCCCTCGCCAAAATCTAGCCTAAATGTGGAGTGTTATTTAGCTACCTTCCTGACAAACTAGCATGACATGGTTGGTACAAATCGATTCCAGGTCTTCTAGTTTCATATGATACCAGAAACTTCACTCTGGCTTTAAAACTGAGCCTAATGCAGCCTCTGAAAGCAAATGTTCAAAATTGTGATATTTCCCAAATATCACGATCATTTCCGAAAATCGACGCAATCTAGCTACTCCTCAGGGTTATGTATTATAAATTTAAAAAAAATAATAATTAAAAAAATAAAAAAAATAAATAAAAAATAAATAAAAAATAAAAAAAATATTTATATATATATTTTTTGTATTATACTTTTTATTACAGATTATCAAGCAAAAAATAACAAGGGCAGATACACACAATACCAAGAATATTTCAGAAAGTAGAAGTGGAGGTCTTTTAAAGGCAGCAGGTGGATGGACAGTGAGCTTCACAGCAGGTGGATGGACAGTGAGCTTCACAGCAGGTGGGTCTCCTCTCTCTCTCTCCTTGTCGTTACCATGGTAACAGAAGAAAACTCCTTGGTCCTCCTGCTGAGCCCCCGTCAGTGTCAGAGACAGATCTCCTTCTCTGTAGCCGTCAGCTGAGACAGAAACTCTGCCTTCAAATCCTGGACCATATCTGACAGTCCCAGAGACAACATTCAGTTCATACACAGTCTCTCCATTCCTTTCCCACCTTAAGAACTTACTGAGGTCCTTCTCTTCACTCGTGGTAAAGGAGTGGCACCTCAGGGTGGCATCTTGCCCCTCGATCACAGATTGTTCGTTGGGAAACAGAATCTCCAAACGGACAGTGGTTAAAACATCGCCACCACATCTGTACTCATAGTCGCCCTTGTCGTTGTAAATGGTTGGGTTTAAGATGAGAGAAAGGTTTCCATTGTTTATGTCAATTACCGGTTTAATCCTGGCTCCATACTCCTCGCCCATATATATCATACCATTGTAAAAGTGAGCAAGTTCCTTGTCGCCATCCTGCTGCAGGTGATACCAGGAAACTCCTTTGTATTCCTCACAGTGTTCACCGGACAAAGTGACAGAATCTCCCCCCATCACCACCAGATTGATTCGATTTCCCAAAATGCGATTGCAATATAAAGTTAGGAGAACAAAGAGAAGATGTGTCACCATCTTTCTGCTGCAAGCCATGGCAAATTAATCCTGGATGGACGGAGGAACTGCTGTCACCAGATGGGAGGTGGCTCTATTCCAAGGAAAGTAGCCTACCTGTTGTTGGCTGCTGGTTCCAACTTGACAACTTTGTCACTAGTTTTGGCAATGTTTCAGATGCCTGGCGACTTTATTTCTCAAACACGACAAGCGACAAATCTGTCTGATTTTGTTCTGACGAGTGTGAATGTGTTGAATCTCAAGGCATTTCCAGAGAGATAGCATACGACGGCTGCCTGCTGCTCTCCACGGTCGCATTCTGACACCCAGTGTTGTGCAACTTCAGCTCAAAGTTCAATTCACACAGATTAAAATAAACATATGTCATTTTATAACCAAAGTCACATGACCAGCTTTCTGGGCCTTCTACAGTCCTACCTTCATGCTGCCTTGTCAAAAAATGCTTGTGCTACCCTATCTGTAAAAGGGGCTGGGGGCCGAACGGAGCCGGCGTGAAAAAGATTGGGGCATTTGAAGGCAGGTTTAGAGGAATAACTCCTTTTAAATTAACAGTTGTGATGTCATTATTCAGTCTTAACCACCAATATTTGATCCTTTTCTCACTCACTCACCCACCTGCTCTCCCTGCAGGGCTTGAAACTTTTTTGACCACCTGCCAATATGGCTGCTAGATTTTAAAGTTACCAGCCAATTAGAATTTCCACTAGCCAAAATGTTTTTCTTGAAATAAACCAGAATGGGTTAATTTATTTACTGAGGATGGGGGGAAGAGAGAAGATAACTTCCTTCAGGGATCAATACAGTGATACAGATACATCTGTTGAATACATGTCTGTCTTAATGCTGTTCTTATTGATATGTTCTTAATATATATTTAGTATTTTGCTGCTGCATCGACCCAATTTCTTCATGGGGATCAGATCAAATGTCCAGATTTACACTTAACTGTATCAGATAGAGAGAGAAAGACTTGTGAAATTAGCTCAAATTAAATGATTTAATCAGCTATAGGCTACATTTTTCACTTGATAGAATCATGTGGTACATTTTGCTCACTGAAATGTACTTTTTGTGCACTGTGTGTGTGTGTGTGTGTGTGTGTGTGTGTG
Organism: Poromitra crassiceps; assembly: GCF_964638095.1. Taxonomy (NCBI): domain Eukaryota; kingdom Metazoa; phylum Chordata; class Actinopteri; order Beryciformes; family Melamphaidae; genus Poromitra; species Poromitra crassiceps. The sequence goes on along the minus strand of NW_028151112.1, from coordinate 25,790 downwards.
TGTTTGTGTGTGTGTGTGTGTGTGTGTGTGTGTGTGTGTGTGTGTGTGTGTGTGTGTGTGTGTGTGTGTGTGTGTGTGTGTGTGTGTGCACTGTGTGTGTGTGTGTGTGTGTGTGTGTGTGTGTGTGTGTGTGTGTGTGTGTGTGTGTGTGTGTGTGTGTGTGTGTGTGTGTGTGTGTGTGTGTGTGTGTGTGTGTGTGTGTGTGTGTGTGTGTGTGTGTGAGCTTCAGTCAGCTTGTACATACAGGAGTGTGACCCCATTGACCTTGCATTTGTTTTTGCTAAACTTTCCAGCTACTATGAGGAACAGCATGGATTGTGCTGAGAAATAACTCTACCAATCCACATCATCATTGGTAAATAGCAAATGAGGCTAGATATAAAAAAAAATTAACTATCCCTTTAACAAAGTGAAAGTCTGTGCAAACGAGTATGACTGTTGGTTTAATATGTTTTACTATACGATACTCAGGTTATTCTTCGATCAGTATGTACTTAATAAATAGGCTACTTGATAACATTCTTGCCTCTCATTCTTGTTGAGACAAAATGCTTAATAAAGTTAATATTTCACCCAGTGTTTCATCTTTAATACACCCTTATTTTCTCTGCTGGTGCATTCAAACAAGACAAGGTAAAACAGACGTTTCCTCTTGCAGATTAGAATCACACAGACATGTTTTTATTCATTTTCAACATACAATCATGGATTCACCTCAAATCAGTTACTCTGCATACACAAAACGTATGGAGAAACTAATTTAAAAAGGTATACACGGTTTACAAGTACATGATGATAAAATTAATATACAATAAAACAAGTATAACAATGCATTATAAACCACTTTCACAATGTAAGCACAGCGCCCAACACAACAACATGGTCGATTTGAATGCAAAGAAGCTGCATGTTTTTGGTGGGAATGTCTGATGAAGGAGTCTTGTCTGCAGTCTCTTAACACATGAGCTCTGAAGTCATGATCAGTCTCTTTGACAGTCTATGGTCCTGCACAGCAACACATGAGCTCTGAAGTCATGATCAGCACATGCAGTGGATGAGGTTTTTACACTGAGTGAGAAGACCGCGTTGACCACAGGAGGGACAGCTGTCACCTTGGAGGCTGACCCATGATGAACACTGGGAGGAGCTGTTCATTGGACTAGAAGCTTTGGAGGCTAACAAGTCCTGCACAAGGAAGATCAAACCATCGTCCACTGTTTGTCAAATTGTTATGTTTTAATTTATTGTATTGCAGACTATTTATCAAGATGCATATCATATCGTGTGAGAGGGAAAGATAATAAGATACAAAGCCCTAGTATAAACACATCACACACCATCCAGCTCAGCCATAAAGGCTACTAGGTTTTTTCTTGGCTCGGGGGTTGGTTTTCCTCCTGTCCCCAATTTTTTGAGTCACCAGCCACCACAGTGCCCAGCTGTTGCTGTGTCTCCAGCAACAGAGACATCATGACACCTAGCGGTAGAAAACGATAACTGCAACAAACAAATTACAGTAGGAATGCATCCAGCAGACCTTCCACCTTATAACTGTTCTTCTGCTATATAACACAGCCATGCCTTTTACACACTTCAGAAAGAGTTTATTCACGATTTAAAGCAAATGATGTGTCTGCCAAACCTAACACAAGTAGGATGCATCAAAAGTGACTTGTACAATCTGCTCTATTTGGATATAGGATTAAAAAATATACTTTAAAGGGCTGATGTACTGAAAACAAAGCTGATTTATGAGCTCACCTTATAATTTTGTTTTTGTTTTTAGCCTATCTTTCACATCACTATTGGATATGTTTTCCTCTTGTTTATTTACCCCCTATAATGTCTGTCAATTTTATTATCAAAATTGTTTGTATTAATCTCCCTTCATATGTCTTGCTGAAATGTCGCACCCTTGCTCTCTCCTTATCTTATGTTTTTGAAAAATCTATAGGTTCGTTAGTCTGTTAATTATTTGCTAACACTGGCAGGAAACACTTAATAAACATATTGCTATGATGAAAGATTGACAAAATAGGCCAACAGATGAGTTATTAGCACCTTGACTGTGTGTGCCTGAATTCTATTTCTGACAGAAAGCAAGCTTCATGTTTTACAGCATCATCACAGACATTCCCACCTAAAGCTTTGCTGCACCATGTTGTTGTAAACATCGGCAGTGTGGTTACATTGTGAGAGCTTATTGTTATGTACTATACTTATTCTATTGTATATTCATGTTATCTCCATTCCTACAGTATACCCTAGTTGTGTGTATGTAGAGTAACAGATTTGAGGTGAATCAATAAAATCAATCTAATCTGCAAGAGGAAAAGTCTGTTTTACCTTGTGATGTTGTTTGAATGCACCGCAGAGAAAATAAGGGTGTTTATTAAAGATGAAACAGTGGTGAGATATGAATTTTATTAAGCATTTTGTCTCAACAGGAATGAGAAGAAGTAATTGTATCAAGTATTTATCAAGTACATAATATCGAAGAATCACCTGAGTGACTGAAGGCAATATAACAGTAAAAATGCATTAAACTAACACAGACATGCTCAGCGGTTTGCACATTTCATGAATACATTTGTCCATATTTGAAATGTATTCACTTAAACACTGAATTACAGTAAAGGCAGAAATTGAATGGGGAATTAAAAATCAAAAAAGGTATATATGTCTGTCATTAGAAGGAGTCCAATCACCAAAAAAAGTAATTTACTGTATATGCACCAAAGACTGCTATCATAAGTACCGTATTTGAATATTCACATCAGCCTCTGATGTCAGCAGCCTCTAACAGCTAACTAGTGCAGCAGCACTTCAAACAGACAAATACAATGAGGCCTTATTGGTGTAAATGTGTGAAGAGGACACAAACCAGAGATAGATTAAAGCCAAAAACCATGGACATTTATTGCAAACAGGTTCAATACAGATTTCTTTATCATTTTAAATACCGTCTATATTTTTAAATGTTTCCTTGGAATAACATACAATATGATTATATGAGCCAACAGGATGTATGACTCATACAGTAAATATATACAATGTGACCCAACATTTAAGGTTCTAAGGTGAAACTATGACATCACCCAGGAGTGTTTAGGTCTGAAGACATTGAGAGCTGTGTGATACTGACACTCTGTGAGCCTGATGATCTGACAGAGCATGTGTAACGTGGCTAAAACCACATAAAAAACCTGGTTAATATTTTAAAAGTGTTGCCGACAACGCCACCTAGTTTTAAGAGACTAGGAACTCATTAAGAATAAAAGAGGTGGTCACACAGGTTCTTTAAAATCAGGAGTAAGCAGAGTTAAAAACCACTAAAAACCCAAGGTAAAAAGTTAACAATGTTTATTACAAAAATATATTAAAATGATTTCCCCGGCCCGGCCCCAAGTCCAGTACTATGCTAAAAAGTCCAATCGTCGCTGCTTCCGGCTCTGGTCTCCCGTCCTGGTCCTCCGGTTCCCTTGATGGGGTCAAAGTATAGCGTCAGCTAACTGTCACTCAATGTACATCGTTCCACATCAAAAAATATATCCGTTTCAACAGCCACTGCACTCTTATAAAAACGAACCCGTAGGTATTAAACTCAAAACAACATGCATATAAACACGGCACTCCGATTGAGGTTAAGGAGTTAGTGAGCTGTTCTAACGGCCAAAAAGAGTCCCGGTGGGCTTGACAGGGGGGAGTTAAAATGGGACAGTGGACGATTAAAAACTGGCTGGAGATAAAAAGGCCCGATCAAAACAAGGGGGAAGTGACAAATATTAAAAGGCTAAAATGGTATTAAAATCCGGCCATCGCCGTATTGAATAAAGTGCAAGCAGGGAGGACGGAGCCAGGGGTAAAACAGGTACTTAACTCGACAGAGGGGCTCGTCGAAACGTTTACCCCTCTGCTGCGGGTCCTTGGCTTCCCCCTGGCTTTCACCGGCGATCAGCGCTGGTCACCGCTACACCGCTCGGCTCCGGTCTGTGTTGACTCTGTGTCGCTCTTCTGTGGGATGACTAGATCTGCGTCACCTGGCTCACACACCACGTCTCGTCTCTCGGTGGCGGCTTCTCCTCCCTCTCTCTGGCTCTCGACTGTGTCCTCGTCTGGACGAGGAACGGCATCTGTAAGAGACTGGGGAGCCCCACCCCGCCTGCGGCTCCCAGTTCCAGGTGGAGCGGCTTCCGGGCCTTCCCCCTCTCTCCTTCTCCCCCGTGAATCCGCCACGGTGCGCCCATAGGTACGCCTGGAGAGAGGGGTACTCAGCGGCCAAGCCGCTCACACCTGCATCTCACCCAAGCCGCAGGCAGGGCTGAACGCTGCTCCCCATCTCCGCCGCTCCTCCGTCTGGACTCCTGTCAGTCAGCCATTTCTCCTCTCTGCTCTCCCGTCTCGTCCTGTACGTCTCTCCTGCTTCCCTGCTTCTCTCTGTGAAAACAAGCGTTATATTCCCCTGCCCACCCAGGCTGGCAGGTGAAGCCAATTCCGCTGATTTGGAGTGTGGCCCTCAAGTGCAGTCGGGGAATCTGATGTCCCACCAAGAAGTCACTAACATACACAAAGTGTCCCGGCCACATCTCCCCATGGTTGAAGGTTAGCAGTCCCTGTAACCTTACTGTCTTAGCTTCCCCAGCCAATGCTCCCATCACAAAACCCACTTTTTGTAGTTCAGTTTGCCCAGCATATTGCACCAGCACCTGTAGCTGTTCCTTCCAGTCCTCATAGCGGAGTCTACAGAGTCTGCCCCGCCGAACTTAGGCACCCAGGGTGCCCCTGGGAAGACGGGAGTCATCATCATGGTTAAGCAATAAGAATAAGAAAATTAGAAAATTAAATTAAAACAAAACCCTTGGGTTATAACTCTGCTCAAGTCCTGATCCTGCCGACGGACGCCAAATGTAACGTGGCTAAAACCACATAAAAAACCTGGTTAATATTTTAAAAGTGTTGCCGACAACGCCACCTAGTTTTAAGAGACTAGGAACTCATTAAGAATAAAAGAGGTGGTCACACAGGTTCTTTAAAATCAGGAGTAAGCAGAGTTAAAAACCACTAAAAACCCAAGGTAAAAAGTTAACAATGTTTATTACAAAAATATATTAAAATGATTTCCCCGGCCCGGCCCCAAGTCCAGTACTATGCTAAAAAGTCCAATCGTCGCTGCTTCCGGCTCTGGTCTCCCGTCCTGGTCCTCCGGTTCCCTTGATGGGGTCAAAGTATAGCGTCAGCTAACTGTCACTCAATGTACATCGTTCCACATCAAAAAATATATCCGTTTCAACAGCCACTGCACTCTTATAAAAACGAACCCGTAGGTATTAAACTCAAAACAACATGCATATAAACACGGCACTCCGATTGAGGTTAAGGAGTTAGTGAGCTGTTCTAACGGCCAAAAAGAGTCCCGGTGGGCTTGACAGGGGGGAGTTAAAATGGGACAGTGGACGATTAAAAACTGGCTGGAGATAAAAAGGCCCGATCAAAACAAGGGGGAAGTGACAAATATTAAAAGGCTAAAATGGTATTAAAATCCGGCCATCGCCGTATTGAATAAAGTGCAAGCAGGGAGGACGGAGCCAGGGGTAAAACAGGTACTTAACTCGACAGAGGGGCTCGTCGAAACGTTTACCCCTCTGCTGCGGGTCCTTGGCTTCCCCCTGGCTTTCACCGGCGATCAGCGCTGGTCACCGCTACACCGCTCGGCTCCGGTCTGTGTTGACTCTGTGTCGCTCTTCTGTGGGATGACTAGATCTGCGTCACCTGGCTCACACACCACGTCTCGTCTCTCGGTGGCGGCTTCTCCTCCCTCTCTCTGGCTCTCGACTGTGTCCTCGTCTGGACGAGGAACGGCATCTGTAAGAGACTGGGGAGCCCCACCCCGCCTGCGGCTCCCAGTTCCAGGTGGAGCGGCTTCCGGGCCTTCCCCCTCTCTCCTTCTCCCCCGTGAATCCGCCACGGTGCGCCCATAGGTACGCCTGGAGAGAGGGGTACTCAGCGGCCAAGCCGCTCACACCTGCATCTCACCCAAGCCGCAGGCAGGGCTGAACGCTGCTCCCCATCTCCGCCGCTCCTCCGTCTGGACTCCTGTCAGTCAGCCATTTCTCCTCTCTGCTCTCCCGTCTCGTCCTGTACGTCTCTCCTGCTTCCCTGCTTCTCTCTGTGAAAACAAGCGTTATATTCCCCTGCCCACCCAGGCTGGCAGGTGAAGCCAATTCCGCTGATTTGGAGTGTGGCCCTCAAGTGCAGTCGGGGAATCTGATGTCCCACCAAGAAGTCACTAACATACACAAAGTGTCCCGGCCACACATGTAACTGTTATTTCTTTCTTATTTACTCCTGTATTAACCTCTGGCTCCTCCTCCTCTCCTTTGGTACAAAGTAACACAACTCATGTTCCAGATGTGTCAGTCAGCAAAAATACACCAAAGACTTTCTTACAGAGGAGAAGAGCAAAGACCACCATCAGAAGCAAAATGATCCATATAAGACATGCTTGGACTTAGAAGCAGATGGGTTGAGGCGTGTTGGGTGTTTATGACATAATTTCCCTCTGACCAAAGGTTTCTAGATATTAAGGAGGAATATGCCTTGTAAATTCTCCAGGATTATAAATGAGTACAACGTGAGTACCTCTTAGCCATTCTCTCATCACATTCCAGTTTACAATGACACAGGCTTGACAGCATCGAGCCACATTGTCACAACTTTCTTCCTCTCCAGCAGACAAGTTACTGTATACTCTAGTCTATAGGCATGAGCTGCAACAAGCAATCAATTAATCGATTAGTCGATTGACAGAGAATTAATCGTCAACTATTTTGATAATTAATAATTTCTTTCCCTATTTTGAATAAACTGCTCATCGTATCACGCAGCCTGTCAGTGAGCAAGCTGGAAGGCACTATTAATGATCATCTAAAATCTATATCTAGCACTTCTCTCACTGATAAACCTGCAGCACAATTATGTTATAAGGCACAGACGTTCCAAATAAAATTCCAAGGGACCACTCCCACTGCATGCTTTACCACCCTCCCCCCCCCATATGAGGCTACTAGCTGGTTACACACACACACACACACACACACACACACACACACACACACACACACACACACACACACACACACACACACACACACACACACACACACACACACACACGCCAACATTATGCAGTGAAAAAGAGGACAACTTTGAAAATGTTTTTTTCCCTCGCCAAAATCTAGCCTAAATGTGGAGTGTTATTTAGCTACCTTCCTGACAAACTAGCATGACATGGTTGGTACAAATCGATTCCAGGTCTTCTAGTTTCATATGATACCAGAAACTTCACTCTGGCTTTAAAACTGAGCCTAATGCAGCCTCTGAAAGCAAATGTTCAAAATTGTGATATTTCCCAAATATCACGATCATTTCCGAAAATCGACGCAATCTAGCTACTCCTCAGGGTTATGTATTATAAATTAAAAAAAAAAAAAAAAAAAAAAAAAAAAAATTATATATATATTTTTTGTATTATACTTTTTATTACAGATTATCAAGCAAAAAATAACAAGGGCAGATACACACAATACCAAGGATATTTTAGAAAGTAGAAGTGGAGGTCTTTTAAAGGCAGCAGGTGGATGGACAGTGAGCTTCACAGCAGGTGGATGGACAGTGAGCTTCACAGCAGGTGGGTCTCCTCTCTCTCTCTCCTTGTCGTTACCATGGTAACAGAAGAAAACTCCTTGGTCCTCCTGCTGAGCCCCCGTCATTGTCAGAGACAGATCTCCTTCTCTGTAGCCGTCAGCTGAGACAGAAACTCTGCCTTCAAATCCTGGACCATATCTGACAGTCCCAGAGACAACATTCAGTTCATACACAGTCTCTCCATTCCTTTCCCACCTTAAGAACTTACTGAGGTCCTTCTCTTCACTCGTGGTAAAGGAGTGGCACCTCAGGGTGGCATCTTGCCCCTCGATCACAGATTGTTCGTTGGGAAACAGAATCTCCAAACGGACAGTGGTTAAAACATCGCCACCACATCTGTACTCATAGTCGCCCTTGTCGTTGTAAATGGTTGGGTTTAAGTTGAGAGAAAGGTTTCCATTGTTTATGTCAATTACCGGTTTAATCCTGGCTCCATACTCCTCGCCCATATATATCATACCATTGTAAAAGTGAGCAAGTTCCTTGTCGCCATCCTGCTGCAGGTGATACCAGGAAACTCCTTTGTATTCCTCACAGTGTTCACCGGATAATGTGGCAGAATCTCCCCCCATCACCACCAGATTGATTCGATTTCCCAAAATGCGATTGCAATATAAAGTTAGGAGAACAAAGAGAAGATGTGTCACCATCTTTCTGCTGCAAGCCATGGCAAATTAATCCTGGATGGACGGAGGAACTGCTGTCACCAGATGGGAGGTGGCTCTATTCCAAGGAAAGTAGCCTACCTGTTGTTGGCTGCTGGTTCCAACTTGACAACTTTGTCACTAGTTTTGGCAATGTTTCAGATGCCTGGCGACTTTATTTCTCAAACACGACAAGCGACAAATCTGTCTGATTTTGTTCTGACGAGTATGAATGTGTTGAATCTCAAGGCATTTCCAGAGAGATAGCATACGACGGCTGCCTGCTGCTCTCCACGGTCGCATTCTGACACCCAGTGTTGTGCAACTTCAGCTCAAAGTTCAATTCACACAGATTAAAATAAACATATGTCATTTTATAACCAAAGTCACATGACCAGCTTTCTGGGCCTTCTACAGTCCTACCTTTATGCTGCCTTGTCAAAAAATGCTTGTGCTACCCTATCTGTAAAAGGGGCTGGGGGCCGAACGGAGCCGGCGTGAAAAAGATTGGGGCATTTGAAGGCAGGTTTAGAGGAATAACTCCTTTTAAATTAACAGTTGTGATGTCATTATTCAGTCTTAACCACCAATATTTGATCCTTTTCTCACTCACTCACCCACCTGCTCTCCCTGCAGGGCTTGAAACTTTTTTGACCACCTGCCAATATGGCTGCTAGATTTTAAAGTTACCAGCCAATTAGAATTTCCACTAGCCAAAATGTTTTTCTTGAAATAAACCAGAATGGGTTAATTTATTTACTGAGGATGGGGGGAAGAGAGAAGATAACTTCCTTCAGGGATCAATACAGTGATACAGATACATCTGTTGAATACATGTCTGTCTTAATGCTGTTCTTATTGATATGTTCTTAATATATATTTAGTATTTTGCTGCTGCATCGACCCAATTTCTTCATGGGGATCTGATCAAATGTCCAGATTTACACTTAACTGTATCAGATAGAGAGAGAACGACTTGTGAAATTAGCTCAAATTAAATGATTTAATCAGCTATAGGCTAAATTTTTCACTTGATAGAATCATGTGGTACATTTTGCATCATAATAAAGTGTTAAAGGGGTAGTCCACGTTTTTTTTAAAGTCTATCCATATTTGATACTTAACATTGATGATGTTGATTGGTAGAGTTCTTTCTCAGCACAATCCATCCTGTTCCTCATAGTAGCTCTGGAAAGTTGGGCAAAAATGAATGCAAGGTCAATGGGGTCACGCTCCTGTATGTACAAGCTGACTGAAGCTCACTGACATGTACTTTGTGTGCACTGTGTGTGTGTGTGTGTATGTGTGTGTGTGTGTGTGTGTGTGTGTGTGTGTGTGTGTGTGTGTGTGTGTGTGTGTGTGTGTGTGTGTGTGTGTGTGTGTGCACTGTGTGTGTGTGTGTGTGTGTGTGTGTGTGTGTGTGTGTGTGTGTGTGTGTGTGTGTGTATGTGTGTGTGTGTGTGTGTGTGTGTGTGTGTGTGTGTGTGTGTGTGCGCACACTGTGTGTGTATGTGTATGTGTGTGTGTGTGTGTGTGTGTGTGTGTGTGTGTGTGTGTGTGTGGGTGTGTGTGTGTGTGTGTGTGTGTGTGTGTATGTGTATGTGTGTGTGTGTGTGTGTGTGTGTGTGTGTGTGTGTGTGTGTGTGTGTGTGTGTGTGTGTGTGTGTGTGTGTGTGTGTGTGTGTGCACTGTGTGTGTGTGTGTGTGTGTGTGTGTGTGTGTGTGTGTGTGTGTGTGTGCACTGTGGATGAAGTTTTAGTGAGCTTCAGTCAGCTTGTACATACAGGAGCGTGACCCCATTGACCTTGCATTTGTTTTTGCTAAACTTTCCAGCTACTATGAGGAACAGGATGGATTGTGCTGATAATGAACTCTACCAATCAACATCATCATTGGTAAATAGCAAATGAGGCTAGATATAAAAAAAAGTTAACTATCCCTTTAACAAAGTGAAAGTCTGTGCAAACGAGTATGACTGTAGGTTTAATATGTTTTACTATACGATACTCAGGTTATTCTTCGATCAGAATGTACTTAATAAATAGGCTACTTGATAACATTCTTTCCTCTCATTCTTGTTGAGACAAAATGCTTAATAAAGTTAATATTTCACCCAGTGTTTCATCTTTAATACACACCCTTATTTTATCTGCTGGTGCATTCAAACAAGACAAGGTAAAACAGACGTTTCCTCTTGCAGATTAGAATCACACAGACATGTTTTTATTCATTTTCAACATACAATCATGGATTCACCTCAAATCTGTTACTCTGCATACACAAAAAGTATGGAGAAACTAATTTAAAAAGGTATACACGGTTTACAAGTACATGATGATAAAATGAATATACAATAAAACAAGTATAACAAGCCAAACCATTTTCACAATGTAAGCACAGCGCCCAACACAACAACATGAATGCAAAGAAGCTGCATGCCTTTGGTGGGAATGTCTGATGAAGGAGTCTTGTCTGCAGTCTCTTTGACAGTCTATGGTCCTGCACAGCAACAGATGAGCTCTGAAGTCATGATCAGCACATGCAGTGGATGAGGTTTTTACACTGAGTGGGAAGACCGCGTTGACCACAGGAGGGACAGCTGTCACCTTGGAGGCTGACCCATGCTAAACACTGGGAGGAGCTGTTCATTGGACTAGAAGCTTTGGAGGCTAACAAGTCCTGCACAAGGAAAATCAAACCATCGTCCACTGTATGTCAAATTGTGACATTTTAATTTATTGTATTGCAGACTATTTGCATATCATGCATATCATATCGTCTGAGAGGGAAAGATAATACGATACAAAGCCCTAGTATAAACACATTACACACCATCCAGCTCAGCCATATAGGCTACTAGGTTTTTTCTTGGCTCGGGGGTTTTCCTCCTTTCCCTAATTTTTTGAGTCACCAGCCGCCACAGTGCCCAGCTGTTGCTGTCTCCTGCAGCAGAGACATCATGACACCTAGCGGTAGAAAACGATAACTGCAGCAAACAACTTACAGTAGGAATGCACACAGCAGACCTTCCACCTTATAACTGTTCTTCTGCTATATAACACAGCCATGCCTTTTATACACTTCAGAAAAAGTTTATTCACGATTGAAAGCAAATGATGTGTCTGCCAAACCTAACACAAGTAGGATGCATCAAAAGTGACTTGTACAATCTGCTCTATTTGAATATAAGCTTAAAATACTTTAAAGGGCTGATGTACTGAAAACAAAGCTGATTTATGAGCTCACCTTATACATTTTCTTTGTTTTTAGCATATCTTTCACATCACTTTTGGATATGTTTTCCTCTTGTTTATTTACCCCCTATAATGTCTGTCAATTTTATTATCAAAATCGTTTGTATTAACCTCCCTTCTTGCTGAAATGTCGCACCCTTGCTCTCTCCTTATCTTATGTTTTTGAAAAATCTATAGGTTTGTTAGTCTGTTAATTATTTGCTAACACTGGCAGGAAACACTTAATAAACACATATTGCTATGATGAAAGATTGACAAAATAGGCCAACAGATTAGTTATTAGCAGCTTGAATGTGTGTGCCTGAATTCTAATTGTGACAGAAAGCAAGCTTCATGTTTTACAGCATCATCACAGACATTCTCACCTAAAGCTTTGCAGCAACATGTTGTAAACATCAGCAGTGTGCTTACATTGTGACAGCTTAATGGATTGTTATGTACTATACTTATTCTATTGTATATTCATGTTATCTCCATTCCTACAGTATATTGTAGTTGTATGTAGACTAACAGATTTGAGGTGAATCAATCAAATTAATCTGATCTGCAAGAGGAAAAGTCTGTTTTACCTTGTGTTGTTTGAATGCACCAGAGAAAATAAGGGTGTTTATTAAAGATGAAACAGTGGTGAGATATGAATTTTATTAAGCATTTTGTCTCAACAGGAATGAGAGGAAGTAATTTTATCAAGTATTTATTAAGTACATAATACATCTCGAAGAATCACCTGAGTGACTGAAGGTAAAAGTAAAAATGCATTAAACTAACACAGCATGCTCAGAGGTTTGCACATTTCATGAATACATTTCTCCATATTTGAAATGTATACACTTAAACCTAAACACATTACAGTAAAGGCAGAAATTGAATAGGGAATTGAAAATCAAAGGAGACCAATCACCAAAACAAGTCATTTATATGTACCAAAGACTGCTATCATAAAAGTATATGAATCTTCACATCAGCCTCTGATGTCAGCCGCCTCTAACAGCTAACTACTGTAGTGCAGCAGCACTTCAAACAGACAAATACAATGAGGCCTTATTGGTGTAAATGTGTGAAGAGGACACAAACCAGAGATAGATTAAAGCCAAAAACTATGCACATTTATTGCAAACAGGTTCAATACAGATTTCTTTATCATTTTAAATACCGTCTATATTTTTTAAATGTTCCTTTGAAATAACACAGACAATATGATTATATGAGCCAACAGGATGCATGACTCGTACAGTAAATATATACAATGTGACCCAACATTTAAGGTTCTAAGGTGAAACTATGACATCACCCAGGGGTGTTTAGGTCTGAAGACATTGAGAGCTGTGTGATACTGACACTCTCTGAGCCTGATGATCTGACAGAGCATGTAACTGTTATTTCTTTCTTATTTACTCCTGTATTAACCTCTGGCTCCTCCTCCTCTCCTTTGGTACAAAGTAACATAACTCATGTTCCAGATGTGTCAGTCAGCAAAAATACACCAAAGACTTTCTCACAGAGGAGAAGAGCAAAGTCCACCATCAGAAGCAAAATGATCCATATGAGACATGCTTGGACAGCTTAGAAGCAGCTGGGTTGAGGCGTGTTGGGTGTTTATGACATAATTTCCCTCTGACCAAAGGTTTCTAGATATTAAGGAGGAAGATTCAATTCTCCAGGATTATAAATGAGTCCAACTTGAATACCTCTTAGCCTCTCATCACATTCCAGCTTGCAATGACACCGCCTTGACAACATCGAGCCATATTGTCCCAACTTTCTACCACCCCAGTAGACAAGAAGTTACTCTAGGCATGAGCTGCAACAAGTAATCTATTAATCAATTAGTCGATTGACAGAAAATGTATCTATTTTGATAATCGATTAATCATTTTGAGTATTTTTTAAGGACAAACAAATTCTATGATGCTTCTATGCTTATAAGGTGTGGATATTTCTGGTTTTTGGGTTGTGGACAAAACAAGACATTTGAGGACGTCATCTTAGGCTTTGGGAAGCACTGAACGACATTTTTCACCATTTTCTGACATTTCGTAGACCAGACAACTAATCGATTAATCAAGAAAATAATTAACACATTACTCGATAATGAAAAGAATCGTTAGTTGCTGGCTGCCCTCATGACTGAGTTTGTTGCCTCAGCATGCTCAGAGTAACTATAGAGTTCACAAAATCTGGCATCCTGGACACGTAGGCTATCATGATGTAAAAAACCCCAGATGTGCAGAAAAGCCGAGAATGTGCAACATTGCATGACTTGTTGCTAATCTCCAGTTGGGGGCAGTAGAGAGGCATGTCTGTATGCTACCTGCTACACACCTCACACTGATCCCCTTTCTCGTTCTTCTTGTGGACATACAAAATGAGTATAATGTCTTTCAGCTCCTCTCAGCTTCTGAAGTTTTGTGAAAGAATTTCTTTCCTTATTTTGAATAAACTGCTCATCGTATCACACAGCCTGTCAGTGAGCAAGCTGGAAGGCACTATTAATTATCATCTAAAATCTACATCTAGCACTTCTCTCACTGATAAACCTACAGCACAATTATGTTATAAGGCACAGACAAAATAAGCTGATAATATCTTATCTACATTCATCTGTTGGATGTTGAACCTGAGAAACTACTGCTCACACTGCAGCTCCAAATGTCAGTGAGATGCAGCCTGATTTGAACTTGTCCAGAAAAGACAAGTGAATCTACAGCTAGCTGGGATGGGACACTCTATCATACCTACCATACATACAACATATCAAGTTTAGGTTTAAATCATCTCATAAATGCCATTTGAGCAGATATTTTAAGACCATTCATTGAGTGCAGGAGACTAATTATTGATCGAAAGTGGCATTTCCACACGATGAAAACCTTCACCTACTCTTCTAGTTCAGGGGTTCCCAAACTTTTCCAACCACACACACACACACACACACACACACACACACACACACACACACACACACACACACACACACACACACACACACACACACACACACCAACATTATGCGGTGAAAAAGAGGACAACTTTGAAAATGTTTTTTTTCCCTCGCCAAATTTTAGCCTAAATGTGGAGTGTTATTTACCTAGCTTCCTGACAAACTAGCATGACATGGTTGGTACAAATGGATTCCTTAGGTCTACATCCAGAAACGAAGATAAACAACAAAAACAAAAAAACAAATAAAACCAAAAAAAATAAGGACAGATACAAACAATCCGAAGAATAGAAGTGGAGGAACGCTCATGGATTGTCTTTTAAAGGCAGCAGGTGGATGGACAGTGAGCTTCACAGCAGGTGGATGGACAGTGAGCTTCACAGCAGGTGGATGGACAGTGAGCTTCACAGCAGGTGGATGGACAGTGAGCTTCACAGCAGGTGGATGGACAGTGAGCTTCACAGCAGGTGGATGGACAGTGAGCTTCACAGCAGGCGGGTCTCCTCTCTCTCTCTCCTTGTCGTTGCCATGGTAACAGAAGAAAACTCCTTGGTCCTCCTGCCGAGCCCCCGTCAGTGTCAGAGACAGATCTCCTTCTCTGTAGCCGTCAGCTGAGACAGAAACTCTGCCTTCAAATCCTGGACCATAGCTGACAGTCCCAGAGACAACCTTCAGTTCATACACAGTCTCTCCATTCCTTTCCCACCTTAAGAACTTACTGAGGTCCTTCTCTTCACTCGTGGTAACAGAGTGGCACCTCAGAGTGGCATCTTGCCCCTCGATCACAGATTGTTCGTTGGGAAAAAGAATCTCCAAACGGACAGTGGTTAAAATACGGTCACGGCCGCATCTGTACTCATAGTCGCCCTTGTCGTTGTAAATGGTTGGGTTTAAGATCAGAGAAAGTTTTCCATTGTTTACATCAGGTTTAATCCGGTCTCCATACCCCTCGCCCATATATACCACACCATTGTAAAAGTGGACCAGTTCCTTGTTGCCATCCTGCTGCAGGTGATACCAGGAAACTCCTTCCTCACAGTGTTCACCGGACAATGTGGCAGAATCTCCCACCATCACCATCAGATTGATTCGATCTCCCAAAATGCGATTAAAATATAAAGTTAGGAGAACAAAGAGAAGATGTGTCACCATCTTTCTCCTGCAAGCCATGGCAAATTAATCCTGGATGGACGGTGAGGAGCTGCTGTCGACGGATGGACCCCACCAGGCAGCTCTCTCTTGTTTTTCAATCTCCTTGGACTGTAGCCAGCTCTGCATATTGCTCCAGAAAGTCTGCACTGTCAAATAACGAGAATTATTACTTGATAACTCAGATCAAGCCGAGCGCAGATGATTACAACATGGCAGCTTATTCTTGACTTCTTGCTTCCTGAATTCATACAACCACAACTATTCACGTGTTGCACAACAAGGATGAGAAGAACACTCGTACTTTAATACTTCATTGAGACCTCCCCTCTTTTATTCTAATCTCTGTCTCAAAACCTGGAGAATGGTATTAACACTGAACATTACTCAGTCCTATGAATAATTCTATAATGCCTCAGCCAACTTTGACATTAGGTTTTTCTTTTCATCATTTCGGTAACACTTTATAATAACGTTCAGTAGTAAGTCATTTATAAGCTATTAGTTAATGATGAACTAATGATGAACTAATAATTTACAAAACATTAATATACATTTGTAGATGATTAATATGTGTTATGTAAACATATCATAAATCTGTTGTAAGTCATCTATAAACTTTTAGTAAATCATTAAATTATCATACATAAATCATTAGTAAATGATTAATAAGTCATTAGTCAATATATTATGGATCACTCAAGTCATTAAAAGTTTTTTTTGTTATTCCAACAATGTCTCTTTGTTAATCATGAACAAATGAGGAGCAAATCATTAGTAAATTATGTATAAGCTAGTCGATAGATAATGAATTACTTGTAAGTCATTCAGTTTTTATATTTCAACTATATATGTTCTGTCTAGCAGTATCTATTTCGTCATTATACACATTTGTTAAGCATGAACAAAAATGATGAACAAATCATTACTATATGATCTGTATATAATTTGTATAAGGTATAGTAAAAAGCATCAAAACAATTATGATCAGTGTTACTGTACCATAACTGTACCAGCTATGACCTGTTAGTGAAGCTCCTCCCCAGGCCAACAGAAGCAGTCAGCACTTAGAAGCACTGCAGCACAAACTACAAAGTCTTCCCCAACTGGAATAAATGATGTGTAAATCATTTACAAGTCACTTATTAGGCTTTCTGTATTCCCTGATCTAAAGTGTAAACAATTCATCACACAAATGTGTTGCATCATTTGTAGATAACTGTGAGCCTGTTAGAATTCAATATCCATAACTAGCCTGTTATCTCTACTGTACTGTACAGTCAACAGGGGGGGGGGTCACTCCTAGTCTACCTCTGTGAGATCTCTAACCAATCATGGTCAAGTGTTGAATCATTCTGGGTGATTTCTTCTGCTGAATCAGCGTCTGGGCATGCTTCCTGTTTTTACCAACTTTTGCTGAGGCTATTATTGGCTTCAGTTCTCCCTGTGGTTGCTATATGGTATGGTTCATGTGGTTGCTATAGGGGAAGTCTCACTTTTGAAATTATAGTTGAAAGTCGTAGAGAATGTTTGTTGTGATCATTCACATTTATCTCTCTAGCTACAATACAGGCATGGAACTCTGATTTTGGTTTGAGAGACAAAATCTCATCAAAGGGGCCCTGAGGTGGACTAAATTAGGGGCCCTTGATACTGTATGAAAAAGGTTGAGAATCACTGGTATAGGGGACCTAAATATATATATCTCTCTCTCTAAATAATGACATATAGGCCTAAATTAAGTAGTCTGTAAATAAACAAACCTAAATATGTGTCCTTGTGTATTTTTGTGGTAATTTAATAGCAGACACAATTATATTTTGATTTGATGCAAGTGGTATTTCAAAACAAAACAAAATCATTGAAGTGAAAGTTTTGTCACAAAACTATTGTTGCATTTTTTTATTGGGCATTTTTAAGTGGGTATACTCAAATCCTGGAGCTTTCCTAGTGGGTATACTGCGTATACCTGCGTATCACGTAGACTACACAACTGATAATTGTTTTGAGACTTTTAACAGGCTACCTTAAGTCATTAATGATACATCAACAAATTACTGTACATACAGATCATTACTAATGATTTGTTCATCATTTGTTCATGATTAACAAATGTGTAAAGTGACGAGATACTGGTAGACAGAACAGATGTTTAGAATATAAAGACTGAATGACTTAGAAGTTATTTATAATGTATATGAACTAATTACTTATAATCATTTACTAATGATTTGCTTATCATTTGTTCATGATTAACAATATCTATAGAGATAATGGTTGGAATATAAAAACTTTTAATGACTTACAAGTGATTCATAATATATTGACTAATTACGATTTATGATCATTTAATGATTTACTAAAAGTTTATAGATGACTTACAACACATTTTTTATATGTTTACATAACACTTATTAATAATCTACAAATGTTTTGTAAATGCCTTGTTCATCATTACTTCATCATTAACTAATAGCTTATAAATGATTTACTACTGAACGTTATTATAAAGTGTTACCATAATTTCTTTTTTGTTTAACATTTTCCCCCTTTTTTTTCCATGTAGGGCAAAACATACACATTGCAAGCACTCATGTCTAGCCAAGGCCGGATTAAAGTAGCCATACGCCCCGGGGATACGACTCTTTCAAGGGCCCTGTGGGTGAAGATTGATTGATTGATTGATTGATTGATTGATTGATTGATTGATTGATTGATTGATTGATTGATTGATTGATTGATTGAGTGATTGATTGATTGATTAAGTGATGATGAAGTATTTCTTTGCCTTCTCCTTAATCCTCTCTGGTGAAACAATTTTCATGAGAGCAGGCGCGGCTGTAAGGGGTTTTCAAACAGGAAACCTTGCCTATACCACAAACTGCCTGTCTCGAACACAGTGGCTACAAACATTCTCTTTTGCACGCACAGTCGGCTAACACAGGAAGCTTTGATCTCAAAGAGAGCTGACTGTCAAACTGCATCCTTTAAACCATGCTGCCTGAGATAAACAGGTCACGTGACCAGCTTGAGAGAAGGGTGCGTTCGTAAATCCACTCTGAAATGCCATTACAACGGCGCTCCCAATTCACGAACGGTCCAGTGTGCTTGAGTGTAAAGCAGTGGTTCTCAACTGGTCTAGGCTCACGACCCACATTGTTTCTAGTTATTAAGTTGCGACCCAAATGTCAGATTCCTCAATGCCTATATGCTTTTTAAACAAGTTTAAACCGGTGAAGCAAGCAGGCCATGTTTGGTACCAAGGATGACTTAGGCCCTCTAGTTTCAGAGGATACCAGTATCTTCACTCTGGCTTTAAAAGTGAGCTCACTACATTAGAAAACAGCAATGTTGACACCAAAAAAAAAACTTCTCTACGACCCACTTTTGGGTCCGAACCCACCAGTTGAGAACCAGTGGTTTAAAGGATGCAGTTTGACAGTCAGCTCTCTTTGTGATCAAAGCTTCCTGTGTTAGCCGATTGTACCTGCAAAAGGAAACGTTTGCAGCCACTGTGTTCAAGACAGGCAGTGTGTGGTTTGTGATTTCCTGTTTGAAAACCTGTTACAGCTGCCTGCTCTCATGCAAATTGTTTCACCAGAGAGAATTAAGGAGAAGGCAGAGAAATACTTCATCACCACTTAATCACTTAATCAATCACTTAATCAATCAATCAATCAATCAATCAATCAATCAATCAATCTTCACCCACAGGGCCCTTGAAAAAGTCGTAGCCCCGGGGGCCCATGGCTACTTTAATCCGGCCTTGTTTGGAACGTCTGTGCCTTATAAGATAATTGTGCTGCACGTTTATTGAGGAGATCCTGTAAGTACTAGATGTAGATTTTACAGGATAATTAAGCCCTGTGATACATAAGCTTCAGCTGGACATCCCAGTTCAAGCCAGTCTGTCTGGCTTTGGAGGTGCTGCTGTAGCTGAGCGTGACCTCTGACCTCACTGAGGATGGGGGCAAGAGAGAAGAGAACTTCCTTCAGGGATCCATTAAAGTGTTCCATTAAATGTTAAATGGTTGTTAGATGCCATACAACACATGTTTTCAACCTGCTCACAGTGTACCCCTTGCTCTTAAGTATTGTAAGTGTATATGCGTGTGTGTGTATGTATACCAAAATAAGAAAATATGTTTACCAAAGATTTACACTTAACTGTATCAGATAGAGAGAGAAAAACTCATGAAATTAGCTCAAATGAAATAATCTCATCAGCTATAGGCTATTTTTCACTTGATAGAATTGTATGGTAAATTTTCCATCATAATAAAGTGTTAACAAAGTGAAAGTCTGTGCAAACGAGTATGACTGTTGGTTTAATATGTTTTACTTTACCTTCAGTAACGTTCATGGACACTCGGGTTATTCTTTGATCAGTATGTATTATGTACTTAATAAATACTTGATAACATTCTTTCCTCTCATTCTTGTTGAGACAAAATGCTTAATAAAGTTAATATTTCACCCAGTGTTTCATCTTTAATACACACCCTTATTTTCTCTGCTGGTGCATTCAAACAAGACAAGGTAAAACAGACGTTTCCTCTTGCAGATTAGAATCACACAGACATGTTTTTATTCATTTTCAACATACAATCATGGATTCACCTCAAATCTGTTACTCTGCATACACAAAAAGTATGGAGAAACTATATTTAAAAAGGTATACACGGTTTACAAGTACATGATGATAAAATGAATATACAATAAAACAAGTATAACAATCTATTATAAACCACTTTCACAATGTAAGCACAGCGCCCAACACAACAACATGGTCGATTTGAATGCAAAGAAGCTGCATGTTTTTGGTGGGAATGTCTGATGAAGGAGTCTTGTCTGCAGTCTCTTTGACAGTCTATGGTCCTGCACAGCAACACATGAGCTCTGAAGTCATGATCAGATCACATGTAGTGGATGAGGTCTTGGGAAAACCCCGTCGACCACAGGAGGGACAGCTGTCACCTTGGAGGCTGAAAGTGGGATCTGAATAAACAATAAAGAATAATAATAAAGAAAATACCAGACCAGTAAATTATTCCAGTGTTGTGATAATAACTCACTGCTCCTAAATGTCACCAAAACACTATAGGACTCTTGTTGTAACCCATGATCAACACTTGGAGGAGCTGTTCATTGGGCCAGAAGCTTTGGAGGCTAACAAGTCCGGCACAAGGAAGATCAAATCACTGTATGTCAAATTGTTATGTATTGTATTGCAGACCATTTATCAAGATGCATATCATATCCTGTGAGAGAGATAATAAGATACAAAGCCGTAGTATAAACACATCACACACCATCCAGCTCAGCCATAAAGGCTACTAGGTTTTTTCTTGGCTCGTGGGTTGGTTTTCCTCCTGTCCCAAATTCTTTGAGTCACCAGCTGCCACAGTGCCCAGCTGTTGCTGTGTCTCCTGCAGCAGAGACATCATGACACCTAGCGGTAGAAAACGATAACTGCAGCAAACGTGTAACCCAACGTCTTCAGTCACTGTCATTATTGTAAAACCATCATCATCCACTGTGCTGCTGATCATTACTTCAGTGCCCAGCTGTTGCTGTGTCTCCTGCAGCAGAGACATCATAACACCTAGCGGTAGAAAACGATAACTGCAGCAAACAACTTACAGTAGGAATTCACACAGCAGACCTTCCACCTTATAACTGTTCTTCTGCTATATAACACAGCCATGCCTTTTATACACTTCAGAAAGAGTTTATTCACGATTGAAAGCAAATGATGTGTCTGCCAAACCTAACCCAAGTAGGATGCATCAAAAGTGACTTGTACAATCTGCTCTATTTGAATATAAGCTTAAAATACTTTAAAGGGCTGATGTACTGAAAACAAAGCTGATTTATGAACTCACCTTATATATTTTCTTTGTTTTTAGCATATCTTTCACATCACTTTTGGATATGTTTTCCTCTTGTTTATTTACCCCGTATCTGTCAATTTTATTATCAAAATCGTTTGTATTAATCTCCCTTCATATGTCTTGCTGAAATGTCGCACCCTTGCTTTCTCCTTATCTTATGTTTTTGAAAAATCTATAGGTTCGTTAGTCTGTTAATTATTTGCTAATGCTGGCAGGAAATACTTAATAAACACATATTGCTATGATGAAAGATTGACAAAATAGCCCAACAGATTAGTTATTAGCAGCTTGACTGTGTGTGCCTGAATTCTAATTCTGACAGAAAGCAAGCTTCATGTTTTACAGCATCATCACAGACATTCCCACCTAAAGCTTTGCTGCACCATGTTGTAAACATCAGCAGTGTGCTTATACATTGTGAGAGCTTAATGGATTGTATACTGTACTTACTTATTCTATTGTATATTCATGTTATCTCCATTCCTACAGTATATTGTAGTTGTATGTAGACTAACAGATTTGAGGTGAATCAATAAAATTAATCTGATCTGCAAGAGGAAAAGTCTGTTTTACCTTGTGTTGTTTGAATGCACCAGAGAAAATACGGGTGTTTATTAAAGATGAAACAGTGGTGAGATATGAATTTTATTAATCATTTTGTCTCAACAGGAATGAGAGGAAGTAATTTTATCAAGTATTTATTAAGTACATAATACATCTCGAAGAATCACCTGAGTGACTGAAGGTAAAAGTAAAAATGCATTAAACTAACACAGCATGCTCAGAGGTTTGCACATTTCATGAATACATTTCTCCATATTTGAAATGTATACACTTAAACACATTACAGTAAAGGCAGAAATTGAATAGGGAATTGAAAATCAAAAAGGTATATGTCTGTCATTAAAAGGAGACCAATCACCAAAACAAGTAATTTATATGTACTAAAGACTGCTATCATAAAGGTATTTGAATCTTCACATCAGCCTCTGATGTCAGCAGCCTCTAACAGCTAACTAGTGCAGCAGCACTTCAAACAGACAAATAATGTCTTAGACTGTTTTCAATAATGAAGACTACTTCACTAGTCAATGATTGTTTATCCATCCCATTCACTAATCCATGGTTCCTTTCCATTCATCTCTCTCTCCCCTGCAGCAACGCCCTCAGGTTACATCAGCCATTCATAAATATGCACGCCCTCTTTACCCCTGTCCAATCAATGTCTCCCACGCTTTCCCTCTCTTCGGCCGTTGGCCAATCACCTAAATGAAGTTCTATTTAAGACTCTTGCAAGTCGTAACTCACCCTGTTTGTTCACCCATATAGCTGCTGTTCCTGAGTAGCTGCTGCTTCGCCCCTCCTCCTCCCCTGAACACCACCAACGTCATGACTCCAGTAGAACTCCCTATGGGGGTTCTCTATCCTATAAATCACTGACGTCCTCCTCTCGGCTCAGAGGAGCGTCATCATACCATGGAGTCATTCGCCAAATCTAAGTGTTGTTGTTTATCATTAAAGTTTATTGTACTTTCCTTCTAGTCTCTCATTATTGAAATACAATGGGGCCTTATTGGTGTAAATGTGTGAAGAGGACACAAACCAGAGATAGATTAAAGCCAAAAACTATGCACATTTATTGCAAACATGTTCAATACAGATGTCTTTATCATTTTAAATACCGTCTATATTTTTTAAATGTTCCTTTGAAATACTGTAACACAGACAATATGATTATATGAGCCAACAGGATGCATGACTCATACAGTAAATATATACAATGTGACCCAACATTTAAGGTTCTAAGGTGAAACTATGACATCACTCAGGGGTGTTTAGGTCTGAACACATTGAGAGCTGTGTGATACTGACACTCTCTGAGCCTGATGATCTGGCAGAGCATGAGACTGTTATTTCTTTCTTATTTACTCCTGTATTAACCTCTGGCTCCTCCTCCTCTTCTTTGGTACAAAGTAACACAACTCATGTTCCAGATGTGTCAGTCAGGAAAAATACCCCAAAGACTTTCTCACAGAGGAGAAGAGCAAAGTCCACCATCAGAAGCAAAATGATCCATATGAGACATGCTTGGACAGCTTAGAAGCAGCTGGGTTGATGTGTGTTGGATGTTTATGACATAATATCTCTCTGACCAAAGGTTTCTAGATTTTAAGGAGGAAGATTCAATTCTCCAGGATTATAAATGAATACAACGTGAGCACCTCTTAGCCATTCTCTCATCACATCCAGTTTACAATGAAGGCTTGACAGCATTGAGCCACATTGTCACAACTTTCTTCCTCTCCACCAGACAAGTTACTATAGCAGCGATACTCAACTGGCGGCCCGCGGGCCAGCGCCCCCTGCGTGGCCCGCGATGGAATTGCAAAAAAAAAAAAAATTACAGTGCACCTGAACACAACATGCAAGATACCCGCTGAATAAGTGTCCAAATGTTCATGTCATTCTGGCCAATACTCCACTTCTGTTATAGCATTTCAGCCTGGAATATGGAATATCTTTCAATAATCTATGATTTAGCTGCTAAATTGTCAAATACCGCCGTCTGCTCGCTACCCAGGCACTTATGTATGTACTTAACCTAACTAACTATCCGGTGTGCACAACGTTGTCAGACTAAACTTCGGCTGACACCCCAAAAACCTACAATCCGCTACAGAAAAATGTATATTGATTGTTTATTAACTGGCCCCTGGCCTTCTATCATTTCACGAAAGTAGCCCCCGGGCAAAGCAAGTTGAGTATCCCTGCTCTATAGGCATGAGCTGCAACAAGTAATCGATTAGTCGATCGACAGAAAACAGCTATGATCGATGAATCATTTTGAGTAATTTTTTTAAGAAAAGAAAACCAAATTCTATGATGCTTCTAAGGTGTGAACATTTCTGGTGTCTTTACTCCTCTGTGACAGTAAACTGAATATCTTTGGGTTGTGGACAAAACAAGACGTTTGAGGATGTCATCTTGGGCTTTGGGAAACACTGAACGACATTTTTCACCATTTTCTGACATTTTATAGACCAAACAACTAATCAATTAATCAAGAAAATAATTGACAGATTACTCGATAATAAAAAAAAAGAATCGTTAGTTGTTGGCTGCCCTCATGACTGAGTTTGTTGCCTCAGCATCAGAGTAACTACATGAGTTCACAAAATCTGGCATCCTGGACACCTATCAAAAGGCCATGATGTCAAAAACCCCAGATGTGCAGAAAAGCACATGCAACATTTACATTGCATGACTTGTTGCTAATCTCCAGTTGGGGGCAGTAGAGAGGCATGTCTGTATGCTACGTGCTACACACCTCACACTGATCCCCTTTCTCGTTCTTCTTGTGGACATACAAAATGAGTATAATGTATTTCAGCTCCTCTCAGCTTCTGAAGTTTTGTGAAAGAATTTCTTTCCCTATTTTGAATAAACTGCTCATCGTATCACACAGCCTGTCAGTGAGCAAGCTGGAAGGCACTATTAATGATCATCTAAAATCTATATCTAGCACTTATCTCACTGATAAACGTGCAGCACAATTATGTTATAAGGCACAGACGTTCCAAATAAGCTGATAATATCTGATCTACATTCATCTGTTGGATGTTCAACCTGAGAAACTACTGCTCACACTGCAGCTCCAAATGTCAGTGAGAGGCAGCCTGATTTGAACTTGTCCAGAAAAGACAAGTGAATCTACAGCTAGATGGGAGGGGACACTCTTCTCTATTGCAGGCTGCACTTCATGATTTGGGATGGAAAGAACAGCGATTCTTTTTAATAACACCATACAGTGCAACAGAACATATCAAGTTTAAGTTTAAATCATCTCATGAATACCATTTGAGCAGATCTTTTAAAACCATTAATTGACTGCAGGAGACTAATTATTGCTCAAAAGTGGCATGATGAGAATCTTCACCTTCTGACCAGTCTCCTGATCTGCTTCCCGTACATGCCAATACAAAAACAACCCACGAATAGGCCTACAATAAATACAGACACAGTAGACACTCCAATGACTGCAAGATCCATTTCCGCGGATGTAGGCCCAACCTGCTCCAACCCCATTTCTGTTTTCACGGCAGCAAGTGTAAAGACTTTGCGGTTCACAGCTGCTGCTGCTGCATCAAGTGTAAAGACTTTGAGCTTCACAGCAGGCGGATCTCCTCTCTTTCTCTCCTTGTCG
>NW_028151113.1:32500-35099 GCF_964638095.1 Poromitra crassiceps | reverse complement strand
CCTGCAAAGGATCAATATATATATATAGTATCTTTCTATCTATATCTATCTATCTCTATCTATCTATCTATCTATCTATCTATATCTATCTATCTATCTATCTCTATCCATCTATCTATCTATCTATCTATCTATCTATCTATCAGGCAGCCAAAGCGCTTCCATAGTAGCCTTGTGACTGATAGCACATAGAGGTCACGTGGAGGCTGGGTTTACCCAGGCTACTTCCATAGGCCTAAAATTCAAATTTTTATCAAGGTTTCTTTTCTTTCCCAATTTAAAAATAAATAAATAAATAACATGATTTTTTCTTCTTCATTTATTTATTTTTCAACAGGGCCCGACCATGGCAACACGGGGGCTCGAACCTGCGACCCTCGTGTTGGTAGGCAGGGAATCTACTGCCGTGCTACCTGCTGTGCTACCTGGCCTTCACTGAGTGATGATGATGCTGGTCTTTATTTTGGTTTGTATTGATGAAGATGTGTCATGAGGGAGACATACAGAGGCTGCTGTGTGTGTGAGGAGCATCAGAGAGACATACAGAGTGTGTGTGTGGAGCAGCAGAGAGACATACAGAGGCTGCTGTGTGTGTGAGGAGCATCAGAGAGACATACAGAGTGTGTGTGTGGAGCAGCAGAGAGACATACAGAGGCTGCTGTCGTGTGTGTGTGGAGCAGCAGAGACAGGACGGGAGCGGCTGGGATGTTTAGCAGACATTTATTAAATTCAGACAAGAACAGGATAAGAACAGTCCTACAGATTCAGTTTCAAAATAAAACAGGATAAGAACAGTCCTACACAGATTCAGTTTCAAAATAAAACAGGATAAGAACAGTCCTACACAGATTCAGTTTCAAAATAAAGTCTTCATTTGATTTGGAGATTTCTGAGTTCAGTATGATATACGCAGATAGCCATCTTGCCCCTAGTAACTATATCACATATGTACAGATGAAGATTATTCCTCATGGCAACCCATCAGCTGTGAGCTGATGGCAGTCTAAAGCCACAGTGTAGTCTTATGGATATTGTGACATTACAACAATATTCTTTTTATTTCCAAACTTATCAACACCTGGAAACGGCCTAATTCTTTTTCCATCCAGTTCCAGACTTGCCTGCTGTCCAGTCCCAGAGACCTCTGTCTTTAGCCCATTTTTAATTGACATGGTGATTCATATGGGTGTGGTCAAGTCTATCCAGCAGATTCAGTTTGTCCGCTGAACCTGATTGGATGGCCGATGTATGCGGGACAAACCTACTTCCTTCAAAAATAGCTGAAGACTGAGGTTGATGGAGCTGGACCAGTGTTGCCAACTTCACTTTTTCTGACCATGGGAAATAGTTTGAATGGTCACATGACCTGCAGTGAAATCAGTGGGAAATAGTTTGAATTGTCACATGACCTGCAGTGAAATCAGTGGGAAATCGTTTGAATTGTCACATGAACTGCAGTGAAATCAGTGGGAAATAGTTTGAATGGTCACATGACCTGCAGTGAAATCAGTGCATGTGAAAATTGTTTCAATTGTTGGGTCTAAAATAAAGAGCCTGGTCTTCTACCTGCTCTACTTGTAAAGTGCTTGAGATAACTCTTGTTATGATTTGGCACTATATAAATATAAAATTGACTGATTGATTGACTGATTGATTGGAAGTGATATTAACACGTTCACTGCCAATGACGTATTAATACGTCAAAAATAATCCAACGGTTGACTGCCAATGACGTATTAATACGTCAAAAAAATGTTTTTTTTTTTTTTGACCGTGGGATGTGCATCTAACCCTTTTACATCTCTTATATAATTATTGGAGCCACCGAACGTTTACAACCCATTCCACCGAGCCACTAAGTGGCGACAGTGCTCTCCTGACTAGAGGAAGGCAAGCAAAAAGCAGCCATTCTCATGAAAATGGATGGGGGAAAACGCTTTCGTTTTCGCGCTGATTGCTGGCGATGCGGGATTGCAAATTTGCATAATAGATTACAGGTGGAACACACTTTGAAACACGCAGCATAAATATGACCAGAATCGCAAAAGCTTCTCTCAACCAAAACTCCAAGAAGCGAGCGAGTCCATCCAGACTTCCTCAAACAGCGGCCGTGCAGACAGGCAGCAGCAGCAGCAAAGCAGTGAGACTGGTGACAAGCTTGTGACGGCCGCTGCAGCCAACAAGAACGCCCACGGAGGGAGGAGTTGGAAGCAGAGGGGGGTTTCCTGCTGTTATGGAGGAAATTACTGTTCAAAACTATTGTTTAGATGTCTGACGTCTTACTGATGCCAAAAATGAATGGTTAAAGTGACTGTTCTATCGAATTTCACAAAAAGCCGTTTATCTCTGAATAATTTTTCTGACGCTGAAACCATGCTGTATTCAAGTGCTAATGCCTACATAACTACTAACTCTACAAACTAACTCTTTTAGACAGAGAAAGCACACATTCTATTAGTTCTTTTGAGATATTGTGTGTTCACAAAATCTTAGCAGAAAAGAATCCTCGGGTCTTGAAAGATGAGCCAGAATCCTCAAAAAACCCCTCTGGCAGAAGCTAACTACAGTAAAAAAAAAACGTCTGGCAGTGAATGTGTTA
>NW_028151113.1:0-27500 GCF_964638095.1 Poromitra crassiceps | reverse complement strand
AGGTACTACAGGGGCTACTTGAGAGAACTGGGAAAATTGGAAAAATAAAATGAATGAAATTCTTCAAAAGGCGGGTTATCATTCATTTATTGCATCATACGCTAGCAAGCTCTTGCAGTCCTCTAAGCAAAATGTAGTTGGGTAAAGGGCGTACTTGGATTGAGAAATCAGGGAAAGGGGAAAGTACTGAAGCCAAACAAGCTTGAGAACCAGTGGTGTAGGGCTTTGAGGAATGCCTATGTATAGTCTATACGCAAATGTTAGTTTTGAAGCAGTGCAGCTGCTTCTATAGATGCTTTTAACTTGGCAACATAAACATTCTAAATTGCAAACAAACAAATAAAAAAAAAACACTGAAAAACAGTGGCAGAGATGGGTTAAAAAAAACGTGTGTTGGCTGCTCTGGATGTAGGGATGCAGACAGTGTTGGCTGCTCTGGATGTAGGGATGCAGACAGTGTTGGCTGCTCTGGATGTAGGGATGCAGACAGTGTTGGCTGGCTGTGTGACTCGACAAATGACGAGTGCAGACAGTGGACTGTCTCGCAGACTGAAGCTGGAGGCTCTCAGAAAGCTCATTGATGTGTGAAGCCTCAGTTAGAGTTCACAGAGTAAAGGAGATGCCTGGAGATGTTGATTTACTTTGACAGCTCCCCACCTCAGCTGTTATTGATCGTAAGTACCTTCCTGTAGTGACTGGGCTCTAGTGGACTTACTTCTTGAGAAGGAGACTCTTCGGACCCTCCGGCAGATCTCAGAAGTGTGTTTTTCATACCAGCGGTGGCTGTCAGCACAGTATCTGCAAGACAAAGAACCACCGCATGAAGAGAACCTTTTGAACCTTTTTTCAAATCAGGACTTTGCCTCGGGTCTGGCTTTTAGCACCCTGCAGTGAGACCTGTTTATAAATGAGGCCTGCGTTCTTCAGGGTGGACGTCTGTGTTTTTCCTCACTCTGTGTTGTGTGACAAGGTTGAGTTTCACTGAAGCACATTTTCTGAATGGCGCCCATGTATCTCTGCTTGAGCAAGACGTTGATCCTTTACTTTTTCTCCCGCTGTAAGTTTCTCTGGGTAAAAGTAATTCAAGTTTTAGTTTTAGTTATACAATCCTTTCTCAGCAGCAGAGCTGGGGTGCGTTCAATCTGATAAGGGTGTGCACCGTTTTTCTAAGTTTCCCAGGTTGAACATCATGTTTCCTTAAAACGGTGTGCGACGGGCTTTGAGGTATGTTGTCTCTCCTTTGGTGGGTGTGTCAGATAGGTGTTGCCCAAAGCAGTGGTGTATATATAAACCCCACCAAAGGCAGTGTACACAATGGACCCAGCAAATAGTTGCAATGCTTGCGTAACACAATAGGGTGCCTTAACGCACCAGCATTTCCATTGAAGAGTTTTGCTCTGTTTTGTCAGGGCTGAATGTGGCCCAGCTCTGCCTCTGAGAAATCTGTGTTGAGCTAAAAGTCCAATGTGCCAGTGTGTCAACTCAATGTATAGAGAGCCAGAGTCGCAAAATAATATGAGTGCAGGTGAACCTTCAGAGACACAAATTTTTTGATCCTGTTAGAACTTTTGCCATGAAGTACAGATACAATATGATGTTTGGCAATTTAAAATATAAATGTGCAAGTCAAGAAAGTTGCAGTTTGTCATAAAACTGTTGCACTATAAGTTATAAATCAGAAAACTATACACACAACCAGTCGCGTAATCGACGTCATATAACTTTCTCTCCCGTCAGGCCATGTTGGTGTCGGTGTGACGTATATATTGTGCGAGACGACAGATGTAGTTGATTGAGCGGTTTCATACAAAACTAAACGTTACGTTTCAGTTTTACGACAAACTGCGACTTTCTTGACTTGCAAAGTTATCTTTTAAATTGACAAACATCACGTGTGTACTTCATGGCACAATTCGTGTGTTGAAGCAGGAAGTGGGCGTAACTTTGGCTCTCCATGGCTAGTGGGAGGCAGTACCGTTTCCTCATGCGTGTCCTGTAGCTGTAGGGCCGGCAGAGACACTGAGAGAAGAACTTGCAGAGCTCGAAGACACAGGGCTGCAGCTTGGGGGCGCTCACGGTGGTGCTGCTGGAGCCGTCTTTGGCATCGGGCGAGTAGGTCTCCGGCCTGCTCCAAGGACAGCCTCTCAACAGAGGAGAGCTTCAGTCAGAAAAAAGCACTTTTTATGGTGAACATCTCTCTTAAAGGAGAATTCTTTCTTTTTTTTAACCTGGAGCCCTCTCCTCACATTAATTATTATCTGACGACTCACCCAGTGTTCTCCGCAGCGTGATCACGTGAACTCACATTTGTTTCGTTCTGTGGGACCGTCTGGAACTCCAGCCGGGGGCGGGCCTTTTCACAAATTACAAAGTCCACGGCCCAATCAGGGACCTACCTCGTAGGTGACATCAAACCGGCCAATCAGGGACACCGCTGGCAAAACTGTAATGACTGCTCCCATGGCTCTGCAGCTCCCGAAGCAACGAGCAGCAGTAACGTTAACCTTCATAGAGTCTATAGAGTTTATACAGCTGTAAGTGCAGTTATTAAATAGACTTAATAACAACAATTATACAAGGAGTTAATGCACCAGTGGAGATTCTCAGCGGAAAAGACGTTTCCGCCGTTCTTTCGAGTGGATTTGGATTTGACTGGATCCGACGCTGATTGGCTGAAGGACTGGATTTGGCGACGCTGATTGGCTGAAGGGGTTGTCTGTCAAGGCAAGTACTCCCACACACTGAAATGGCTGTGGATGGCTTGGAGTCCAGACTGATACTGTACGTAGAGCAAAACAGAATGTGAGTTCACAAATCAGGATGGTTTTAACCAGGCTACTCTTAGGGCTCGGTATCGACCCAATAACCCAGTACCCAATAACCCAGTACCCAATAGCCCAGTACCAAGTCAACCAGTACCAAGTCATATGGAATCTTCAGTCAAACGATACTTTCTCTCAGAGAGAAAAGAGTGTGCTTGTAAATAGGGGGTGCAAATAGCATCTCCCGCACTGCACGTCTATTTCTACCCGGGTATGATTAGGCACTCCGAAGAATGAATTAGAAAATTAATGAAGGAATGAAGTAGAAAAAAGGTATCAAATGAAGTACTGAAGTACTAAAGTGGTTCCACAAAGGCAGACAGACACATCATCTGTCAAACATAACTTACAAAGTTATTTCAAATGAAAAAGATAGTTATACGGGTATATTTGAATATTTAAAATAAAAGATTTGATATTTAAAGAGATGGTTATACAGGTATATATGTATATAGATGGTTAAAGTCATACAGGTATATTTGCAGGGGAAATCGTACGGGAAAGTCATGGTGATTAACCTCCAAAAAGCCATGCAATGCTTTGGAAATGTTATGGCTCGAATAAATCATCATTTCTGACAGCAACATCTGAGCTTGAAAACATCCATCTTGACATTTCTTCCATCTATTAATTTGGCATAAAGTCATTTTCTGTACTTAAATTCCCATCAGAGGATTGACTGGTGGTGGTAATGCATTCTAATCATAATTTATGCATTGCAGGTACGTGGCCCTCATTTCCATAAAAATCCATATTCAAATATGGATTTCAGACAGTCACAGGCTATACTTCCACATGCTGTAATAATCCCTTATCTTGTGGTAGTAGCCAGGGCAGTGGACTTTTCTGTCCACCAGCTGCAACTTCACAAGCCACTTTCACCATTTAACTATTGTACATTAAAATAAATGATAGAGTAAGACCTCCAAAATGATGGTTGGTTGCCGGCCAAAGTGGCTGCTACAGTTTGAGCAGAAATTGAGCAGCATTTGACTGGTCATTTTGCTCCTGCTCGTCTCCCAGAGGAGGGAGGGGGTCTTTAGCCTCTTGATTTCCACTCAGTGCTGTTCATCCAGAGTGATTATAATCACAGCAGCACAGCAGGTGCACCAGATGACCATTACATGTCAATGTGCAGCTATTTCCTATTGAACAAAAGAGGACACAAGAGCAGCGAGCAGCGGCATTGAACTCGGACATGGAGAATGAAATGAGGCGTGAGCGCACACAACCAGCGTGGATTCACTATTTGCGCCACCTGAAAAATATCCTCTTTACAGGTTTTATAGGTTATTACCAACAGGGTGTGTGAGAAACATCACTGACCATCTCTGAATATCAGCACAGACATGGCAGACATGACATACCGTGTAGAGATGCCACCAGGGGGCAGTTGCGCGTGACAAACTGCCCGCACACTAATGGCTCGATGACAAATTGCACAGTATGCCCAAGCCTTCCGTTTGTTGCCAGGCAGAACTCGCAGGGTGAGCTGCTGTGTTTCTGCAGTGGGGCATCACTGCCCTCTGTTGGCTGGCTTGTCACTGCAGCACTGCAGTATGTTGGGGTCAATTTGGGGAAAGCACTTGTACTGTGAGCATTCACCATTTTCCTACATTGACTTGAACACATCGTCTGAATAAGAAGATAAGAATCAATCTAATGTTCTGCTGATTCATTCATACAATTATCATTTTTTATGTATTGGAGAATGTCATAATATAGGAGGGCTCGCCCAACCTGCAGCTCACAGAGCTGGCCCTGCAGCTCACATTACGCATTTATTAAAATTCAAGGATTGATTCAGCTATTCAAATATATATATATATATATATATATATATATATATATATATATATATATATATATATATATACACACACACAATTGTACCTTTCTATTTAAGAAACCTGATATGACCTGCTACACACTGGCTGTATTGCAGTCAGCCTCGGTAACTCAGTTCCATTCTGCCTCCTAACGGTCCAGCCGTCACGTACAAGACAGATAAATGGAGAATATTATGGCCTTAATTTGCTTTTAACCTTTGCAGCTCAAAACCATCAAAGCTTTCACATAAGGGGGCTACGACTGGGTTACCATGGTTACTATCTCAGTCCGCTGCATGGCTCCCCCCCCCCCTCTCGTGCCTCACACACACACACACACACACACACACACACACACACACACACACACACACACACACACACACACACACACACACACACACACCCTTTTCCCCAGGCTAAAATGTAATCAGTACCCGTGGTTTCTCCAGAAATGACATTGAGAGCTGATATGATAGCAGTTGTTTTCTCTGGCCAGGTCAGCATAGTCAAGTCTAATTGTTACAACATAGCAGAACAAAGGTGGCAGTTAACGATATTTTTGATGGCATTCCCACTGCTCTCCCGTTCATAGCCCCCACCCCCTCTGCTGATGTGGGAAGACTTGCAGACTAGCACATGCTTCCTCTGATACATGT
This sequence comes from Poromitra crassiceps, assembly GCF_964638095.1. Classification (NCBI taxonomy): domain Eukaryota; kingdom Metazoa; phylum Chordata; class Actinopteri; order Beryciformes; family Melamphaidae; genus Poromitra; species Poromitra crassiceps. The sequence goes on along the minus strand of NW_028151113.1, from coordinate 22,190 downwards.
GCAGCCGCGAGGAGTTTCACCAGCAGGGCGTAGTGCGTGGGAGGCTAACGCTATTCCTCCCAGTTCCCCTCGCCCCAAAAAAGGCGCCCAGACTGACCAGCGGAGGCGCTAGTGCAGCGACCAGGACTCACACCCCACCAGCTTCCCAACCGCAGACACGACAACTTATGTCTATAAGGAACGTCTGACCAAGCCGGAACTAGTTCTGCTCCCGGGAAATGAGCCCGGGGCTCTGTGGTGAAATGAGCCCGGGGCTCTGTGGTGGTGGGCGAGTGCTTTTACTTCTACCAGATGCCCCGGTGGCAGTTAACTATCGACAGTGATTATTTAACAAACAACGGCTCAAATTATTTGTCCTGAATCACAAAATTCTATTAGCTGTCTTGTCAATGATATTGTAATACAGTAGGTCTATAAATTAATGAACACCTAAAGCTACTCCAGAGTGGTTCAAGAGACACTTGATGAAATTGAGGTGGGCTAATTACAGTGGGAACATAGCAGCAGTTTCATAACTGCCTGGTGTATATCAGAAAGCATTTGCTCCTGCTTTCCTACACAAAACATCAAATATGCCGGCAAATTTGCAAAGGTTGTTTGTTTTTTGTTCAGGGGACGAGGACAGTAGAAGAAAATATAATTTTAAGCATCAGTTCGCACGGACCACTTTAAAACAGATGTGTGTTTCAGTTACTGGTGTCAAACTGTGGAATTCCTTATCAAATGACTTAAAGGCTGATTTAAGTGTTTTTCAGTTCAAAAAATTGTATAAACAAAGAGTATTTAGGCAATATGATAATGTCTGATCATAGTTCTTTCGAGGTAAATTTTGTTTCAAACTTTTGAGGTACATTTTTTTTTCTCATACTCATGGATCATAACCTTATTTGTATTTCTTCCCATGTGAGTATAAATGTGCTGTCTTATTGAAATGTTGTAGTAGGATTCGGCAGTCCATTTTTGTTTTTGTTAATTAAAGTTAAGAATAGGGGGCAGGTAATATAAGTTTTTCTTCTTCCTGCTCCTTTCCGACCATGAAATGTGGAAACATTGAATTGCAATTATTGGTGTATGAAATATCATGATCGGAACAAATAAATAAATGAAATGAAATGAAATGAAATATGTGTGTGTAATCCTGATAGTTAAAGAGTAAATCCACACTAAAACATAAAGTGTGTGTAATCCTGATAGTTAAAGAGTAAATCCACACTAAAACATAAAGTGTGTGTAATCCTGATAGTTAAAGAGTAAATCCACACTAAAACATAACGTGTGTGTAATCCTGATAGTTAAAGAGTAAATCCACACTAAAACATAAAGTGTGTGTAATCCTGATAGTTAAAGAGTAAATCCACACTAAAACATAAAGTGTGTAATCCTGATAGTTAAAGAGTAAAACCACACTAATACATAAAGTGTGTAATCCTGATAGTTAAAGAGTAAATCCACACTAAAACATAACGTGTGTGTAATCCTGATAGTTAAAGAGTAAATCCACACTAAAACATAAAGTGTGTGTAATCCTGATAGTTAAAGAGTAAATCCACACTAAAACATAACGTGTGTGTAATCCTGATAGTTAAAGAGTAAATCCACACTAAAACATAAAGTGTGTGTAATCCTGATAGTTAAAGAGTAAATCCACACTAAAACATAAAGTGTGTGTGATCCTGATAGTTAAAGAGTAAATCCACACTAAAACATAACGTGTGTGTAATCCTGATAGTTAAAGAGTAAATCCACACTAAAACATAAAGTGTGTGTAATCCTGATAGTTAAAGAGTAAATCCACACTAAAACATAAAGTGTGTGTGATCCTGATAGTTAAAGAGTAAATCCACACTAAAACATAAAGTGTGTGTGATCCTGATAGTTAAAGAGTAAATCCACACTAAAACATAAAGTGTGTGTGATCCTGATAGTTAAAGAGTAAATCCACACTAAAACATAAAGTGTGTGTGATCCTGATAGTTAAAGAGTAAATCCACACTAAAACATAAAGTGTGTGTGATCCTGATAGTTAAAGAGTAAATCCACACTAAAACATAAAGTGTGTGTAATCCTGATAGTTAAAGAGTAAATCCACACTAAAACATAAAGTGTGTGTGATCCTGATAGTTAAAGAGTAAATCCACACTAAAACATAAAGTGTGTGTGATCCTGATAGTTAAAGAGTAAATCCACACTAAAACATAAAGTGTGTGTGATCCTGATAGTTAAAGAGTAAATCCACACTAAAACATAAAGTGTGTGTGATCCTGATAGTTAAAGAGTAAATCCACACTAAAACATAAAGTGTGTAATCCTGATAGTTAAAGAGTAAATCCACACTAAAACATAAAGTGTGTGTGATCCTGATAGTTAAAGAGTAAATCCACACTAAAACATAAAGTGTGTGTGATCCTGATAGTTAAAGAGTAAATCCACACTAAAACATAAAGTGTGTGTGATCCTGATAGTTAAAGAGTAAATCCACACTAAAACATAACGTGTGTGTAATCCTGATAGTTAAAGAGTAAATCCACACTAAAACATAAAGTGTGTAATCCTGATAGTTAAAGAGTAAAACCACACTAATACATAAAGTGTGTAATCCTGATAGTTAAAGAGTAAATCCACACTAAAACATAAAGTGTGTGTAATCCTGATAGTTAAAGAGTAAATCCACACTAAAACATAACGTGTGTGTAATCCTGATAGTTAAAGAGTAAATCCACACTAAAACATAAAGTGTGTGTAATCCTGATAGTTAAAGAGTAAATCCACACTAAAACATAAAGTGTGTGTAATCCTGATAGTTAACTCATTCACTGCCAACAACGTATGAACACGTTTTCAGAATCCAGCTGTTCCCTGCCAACAACGTGTTTACACGTTTTTGGCATCGATTTTTTTTTTTTGACGGTGGGTTGTGCATCTAAGCCTTTTACATCTCTTATATAATTATTGGAGCCACCGAACGTTTACAACCCATTCCACCGACCCACTAAGTGGCAACAGTGCTCCTGGCTAGAGAAAGGAAAGCATTTTTTTAACTTGTCAAGCCATTCTCAGCCCAGCCATTCTCCTTTTCGCGCTGATTGCTGGCGATGCGGGATTGCAAATTTACATAATAGATTCAGCCGATCTACTATGATCATCGGGTGATAGATTACAGTTGGAGGAACACACTTTGAAACACGCAGCATAAATATGACCAGAATCGCAAAAACTTCTCTCAACCAAAACTCCAAACGAGCGAGTCCTTCCCGACTTCCTCAAACAGCGGCCCAGACATGCAGGCACAGGAGAGCAGCAAAGCACTGACTGGTGACAAGCTTGTCCGCCCACGGAGGGCGGAGTTGAAGCAACTCGAGAGGGAGGGAGAGAGAGAGAGAGAGAGAGAGAGAGAGAGAGGGAGGGAGAGCGAGAGGGAGGGAGAGAGAGAGAGAGAGCGAGAGGGGGAGGGAGAGAGAGAGAGAGAGAGCCAAAAATGAATGGTTAAAGTGACAGTTCCATCCAATTTCACAAAAAGCCGTTTATCTCTGAATATTCTTTTTCACGCTAAAACCATGCTGTATTCAACTGCTAATGCTTACATAACTACTAACTCTACAAACTAACTCTTTTAGACAGAGAAAGTACACATTCTATTAGTACTTTTGAGATATTGTATGTTCACAAACTCCAAGCTGAAACGAATCCTCGGCTCTTATAAAATGAGCCATAATCCTCAAAAAACGGCTTGGCAGAAGCTACCTACAGCAAAAAAAAACGTCTGGCAGTCAATGTGTTAAAGAGTAAATCCACACTAAAACATAAAGTGTGTGTAATCCTGATAGTTAAAGAGTAAATCCACACTAAAACATAAAGTGTGTAATCCTGATAGTTAAAGAGTAAAACCACACTAATACATAAAGTGTGTAATCCTGATAGTTAAAGAGTAAATCCACACTAAAACATAACGTGTGTGTAATCCTGATAGTTAAAGAGTAAATCCACACTAAAACATAAAGTGTGTGTAATCCTGATAGTTAAAGAGTAAATCCACACTAAAACATAACGTGTGTGTAATCCTGATAGTTAAAGAGTAAATCCACACTAAAACATAAAGTGTGTGTAATCCTGATAGTTAAAGAGTAAATCCACACTAAAACATAAAGTGTGTGTGATCCTGATAGTTAAAGAGTAAATCCACACTAAAACATAACGTGTGTGTAATCCTGATAGTTAAAGAGTAAATCCACACTAAAACATAAAGTGTGTGTAATCCTGATAGTTAAAGAGTAAATCCACACTAAAACATAAAGTGTGTGTGATCCTGATAGTTAAAGAGTAAATCCACACTAAAACATAAAGTGTGTGTGATCCTGATAGTTAAAGAGTAAATCCACACTAAAACATAAAGTGTGTGTGATCCTGATAGTTAAAGAGTAAATCCACACTAAAACATAAAGTGTGTGTGATCCTGATAGTTAAAGAGTAAATCCACACTAAAACATAAAGTGTGTGTGATCCTGATAGTTAAAGAGTAAATCCACACTAAAACATAAAGTGTGTGTGATCCTGATAGTTAAAGAGTAAATCCACACTAAAACATAAAGTGTGTGTGATCCTGATAGTTAAAGAGTAAATCCACACTAAAACATAAAGTGTGTGTGATCCTGATAGTTAAAGAGTAAATCCACACTAAAACATAAAGTGTGTGTAATCCTGATAGTTAAAGAGTAAATCCACACTAAAACATAAAGTGTGTGTGATCATGATAGTTAAAGAGTAAATCCACACTAAAACATAAAGTGTGTGTGATCCTGATAGTTAAAGAGTAAATCCACACTAAAACATAAAGTGTGTGTGATCCTGATAGTTAAAGAGTAAATCCACACTAAAACATAAAGTGTGTGTGATCCTGATAGTTAAAGAGTAAATCCACACTAAAACATAAAGTGTGTGTGATCCTGATAGTTAAAGAGTAAATCCACACTAAAACATAATGTGTGTGTAATCCTGATAGTTAAAGAGTAAATCCACACTAAAACATCACATATTTTAGATTAAGTACATTAAGTTAAAGAGTAAATCTACACTAAAACACTTTTTGAGTTGTCAACTGGTAAAATAAGATAATGACTCAATCCCTAGGTCTGATAAAATTGTAGATCATTACCTGGTTTCTCTGTGAGCACAGTCTGGCTTGGTGTGGTTGTAGTTTTCATGCTCAAAGGCCGTACGGTCCAGCCATGGACTGCAGTAGATGTTGTTTGGGCTGTAACTGTTGCCTTTTGGCTTGAACTTGTAGTTGGATGATGGGTCGGCCTAGTTGTAGTTAGTTGGGTTATACTTGTAGTTGGATGGTGTGTCAGCCTAGTTGTAGTTAGTTGGGTTATACTTGTAGTTGGATGGTGTGTCAGCCTAGTTGTAGTTAGTTGGGTTATACTTGTAGTTGGATGCCTTCCTGGCCTAGTTGTAGTTAGTTGGGTTATACTTGTAGTCGGATGCCTTGCTGGCCTAGTTGTAGTTAGTTGGGTTATACTTGTAGTTGGATGCCTTGCTGGCCTAGTTGTAGTTAGTTGGGTTATACTTGTAGTCGGATGCCTTGCTGGCCTAGTTGTAGTTAGTTGGGTTATACTTGTAGTTGGATGCCTTCCTGGCCTAGTTGTAGTTAGTTGGGTTATACTTGTAGTCGGATGCCTTGCTGGCCTAGTTGTAGTTAGTTGGGTTATACTTGTAGTCGGATGCCTTGCTGGCCTAGTTGTAGTTAGTTGGGTTATACTTGTAGTTGGATGCCTTGCTGGCCTAGTTGTAGTTAGTTGGGTTATACTTGTAGTCGGATGCCTTGCTGGCCTAGTTGTAGTTAGTTGGGTTATACTTGTAGTTGGATGCCTTGCTGGCCTAGTTGTAGTTAGTTGGGTTATACTTGTAGTTGGATGCCTTCCTGGCCTAGTTGTAGTTAGTTGGGTTATACTTGTAGTTGGATGCCTTCCTGGCCTAGTTGTAGTTAGTTGGGTTATACTTGTAGTTGGATGGCGGGTCAGCCTAGTTGTAGTTAGTTGGGTTATACTTGTAGTCGGATGACGTGTTGACCTAGTTGTAGTTAGTTGGGTTATACTTGTAGTCGGATGATGTGTTGACCTAGTTGTAGTTAGTTGGGTTATACTTGTAGTTGGATGACGTGTTGACCTAGTTGTAGTTAGTTGGGTTATACTTGTAGTCGGATGACGTGTTGACCTAGTTGTAGTTAGTTGGGTTATACTTGTAGTCGGATGACGTGTTGGCCTAGTTGTAGTTAGTTGGGTTATACTTGTAGTCGGATGACGTGTTGACCTAGTTGTAGTTAGTTGGGTTATACTTGTAGTTGGATGACGTGTTGGCCTAGTTGTAGTTAGTTGGGTTATACTTGTAGTCGGATGACGTGTTGACCTAGTTGTAGTTAGTTGGGTTATACTTGTAGTTGGACGATGTGTTGACCTAGTTGTAGTTAGTTGGGTTATACTTGTAGTCGGATGACGTGTTGACCTAGTTGTAGTTAGTTGGGTTATACTTGTAGTCGGATGACGTGTTGACCTAGTTGTAGTTAGTTGGGTTATACTTGTAGTCGGATGACGTGTTGACCTAGTTGTAGTTAGTTGGGTTATACTTGTAGTCGGATGATGTGTTGACCTAGTTGTAGTTAGTTGGGTTATACTTGTAGTCGGATGACGTGTTGACCTAGTTGTAGTTAGTTGGGTTAAACTTGTAGTCGGATGACGTGTCGGCCTAGTTGGATAGCGGGTCGGCCTAGTTGGATAGCGGGTCGGCCTAGTTGGATAGCGGGTCGGCCTAGTTGGATAGCGGGTCGGCCTAGTTATAGTCAGTTGGGTTGAACTAGTGATTGGTGCAGCAGTGCTATTTGGCACAATTGTGATTGGCTGGGGTGTGGTTGCACTGGGTTCCGTTGGGGTTGTGAGTAGTTGAAATTGAAAAATAGTTGCTGTCTCTTGTTCTTGTTGTTCTTGTTCTTTGGTTGTAGGCTTGTGGCCTGTTGTTTGTGTCTGTGCTGCCGTAGCTGGTCTGTGCGCTGTCCAGCTGGCTGTAGTTCCACTCAATGGTTTGAAGGTTGTCGATTGTTGAGTTGTTGCTACTGGCTTGGCACTGGGGTGTGTTGGCGTCGTTGGATAGCGGGTCGGCCTAGTTGTATTCAATGGTTTGAAGGTTGTAGATTGTTGAGTTGTTGCTACTGGCTGGGCACTGGGTTGCATTTGGGTTGTGAGTAGTTGAAATTGAAAAATAGTCTCTAGTTCTTCGGTTGTGGGCTTGTGGCTTGTTGTTTGTGTCTGTGCTGCTGTAGCCGGTATGTCTGTTGTCCATCCAGCTGTAGTTCTATTCAATGGCTGAAGGTTGTAGATCTTTCAGTTGTTGCTACTGGCTGGGCACTGGATTGCGGTTGGGGGGTTGTTGTGAGTAGTTGAAATTGAAAAATAGTTGATGTCTCGTTGATGTCTTGTTGTTCGGTCGTGGGCTTGTGGTCCGTTGTTTGTGTCTGTGCTGCTGTAGCTTCACTGTGCGCTGTCCAGCTGGCTGTAGTTCCACTCAATGGTTTGAAGGTTGTAGATTGTTGAGTTGTTGCTACTGGCTTGGCACTGGGTTGTGTTGGCCTAGTTGGATAGCGTGTCGTCGGCCTAGTTGGATAGCGGGTCGGCCTAGTTGGATAGCGGGTCGGCCTAGTTGGATAGCGGGTCGGCCTAGTTAAAGTCAGTTGGGTTGAACTAGTGAGTGGTGCAGCAGTGCTATATGACACAGTTGTGATTGGCTGGGGTGTGGTTGCACTCGGTTGCGTTGGGGTTGTGAGTAGTTGAAATTGAAAAATAGTTGACGTCGTTAGTTCTTCGGTTGTGGTCTTGTGGCGTGTTGTCTTTGTCTGTGCTGCTGTAGCTGGTCTGTGCACTGTCCATCTGGATGTAGTTCTTCTACTCAACGGTTTGGAGGTTGTAGATCGCCGAGTTGTTGCTACTGGCTGGGCAGCGGTGGTCGCACGTGGTGGTTTAGCTTTTACATCCACAGTTGTAGATGAAACTGATGAAACAAATTGCAGAAAACATTCACTTTAAAAGCATATCTGACATTTGTTTTTATACTCGCAAAATCTGAGATCAGCCAACCAAAACCACCAAACCAGGTCTCTGCCCTCAGCCATGCTGGACTCAAACAGCACATGACCTGCTCGGCCACATGGGTCATGTGCACTCTGTTCCCTTGCATCTTTCATTGATCAGGTCAGGGGTATGAAACTCATTTTAGCCCACGGGCCACATGGGACCATTTTGCCTTCAAGTCCAGGGCCAGACAAGGAAATCAATGCATAATAACTTAAAAATAACAACACCTCCACATTTTCCACTTTCTTTTAGTGTAAAGAATTAGGCCTACAGCTTCATTTTATGGACACATTTTCACATGGTGATCTCAGCTACCATAGGGCTCTCATATCAAATCTGCTGTCTGTAACTGTGCAATTCTTCTCTATGTTCAAGGGTAATGAAAATAGTTGACCATTTAGTACAGTGATGAATACAGAAAACATGAATCACCTACTTAATATTGTAACTTGCTCCAAATCCTGAGCTTGAAAATTTGGTTTGAAGGACTTCTCCGTGCAATTTTCACACTTTGCAAAGTCATCCTGTGGGCCGGATTGGAGCCTTTGGCAGGCCGGTTCTGGCCCCCGGGCCGTATGTTTGACACCCCTGGATTAGCTGAAGAATGATTTGACTTTAAGGAGAGGCTGAATGCAATAAACCTCACAGACTATTTGGTGCCATTGATTGCTCGATCATGGATGTGGTGGTGTTTCTTGGTGGTTTAATTTTTTTTTCCCCAGCGTTATTTTATATATATATTAGAAATCGCCCATCATGGGGGAAAAGCTCCGTTCATTTTCACACACCAGCGTCATTTTCCTTGAATTAAACATAGCTAAAAGCTGTTGTGTGGTGGGCTGCGCAGACAACAAATGTAAAAAATCGCCAGTTAAAGTTTTTTTGTACTCCTGAGCAAAACAAGGAAGCCATTGAGAATTGGCGAGAAGAAAAATGTGGATCTATCAGCTGTCAAGGAAGTAAGTTGGAGTGTTCATCTTCCGTATATACGATCTTTTTGTGCAACACACAACCATGCACGTGACATAGGAGAACGCCAGGATTGGAGGGGGGATTTCTGTTTTCCACCGTCTTGGGCGTGGTTTCTGAATGATGACGCGTTACGCAGTGTCTCTATACTGGCCTGCTGTTCAGTGAGTGGCCTGGCCTGCACAAAAAAAAAAAAAAAAAAAAAATGTTTGCAGGCCAGGCCACCGGGCATCTGCCCGAAGCGCCCGATTAGCCAGTCCGTGCCTGGATGATGATGATGATTCAAAAAATGTCAGAACCATAGGTATTACTGGTTATCCAGGAACTTATTTGTACTCAATCTACTAATGTACACATTGTAAGTCACAAAATATTAGCAGCAAAAAAATATAACAAGTAAAGCAAAGTTGAACACTGGTGTGGCCGTGCACCCACTGCGACTCACCGTGTGCAGACTGGACTCTGCTGGTGAGCGACATGATGGCGCTCATCCCAGATGGCGACGTCTGACTCACATTGGTGGGCAGCTGGCCCCATCCTGAGTTTGACAGTAGATGTTTGGGAATGGGAGGTGGTGCGTTATGTCTTGAAGATTACAACAGATGCTTCAATAAGCTTTTTATACATCTGCTTTACTCAACAGGAGGTGCTTTGTGAGATGGGATATTACCTACTTGAAAAGGAAAGACAGATAACCGGTAAGTGAGAGGGAGAGAGGGACAAAAGAATAGATTTACTTGGAAAATCGAAGCCGCCACTTTTTCTGCATTTCAGATTTTTAGATAGGACAACTAAACAGGGGTCACCCTCACCCACATGCAAGTCTTTTCATATAGGCAGGAAAAGGATAACCTGACGCTGCCAGATGGACGGTATAGCTCCACATAGGTTTCACTAAACCAGTCGATCTGGGTTTGAAGTCACCAGACCCGCTGACGGAGGCAGGCACTTTGTCCAAGCTACTTGGCAGGTGATTGGATGACCCATCTGTCTATCACCGCTGGTGGGTGTTAACTTCAACCAATCAGATCGCGGAAGGTGCCTGTGGATGATCTCCGTGGTATTCATTGATTGAGTCCTCGCGGTCGTAAAGTCACCTTCGAAGCATTTAGTTAGATTATAACGAACTAGTTGTGTGGCTTAGCCTTCCCAAATGTTGAGGGTCGTTTTTTAGAATTTAATACATAGAATTGGGAACATTACATTCAATTTCATTCAGACTGCCTGTCACTTCCGCGATGTTGACGAGTGAAAAGAACTACAAAGACCATGTACCCACTACTTGCCCAGACGAGCCTGCCCGCCTACGGCCGCCGCTGATTCGTCGGCCCGGCAATGGCCGGCATGGCTCGACCAATCATCTTAAACTGCCTGTGCGGGTCCAGACCGTCACGGAGAACCAAATGAAATGTGAGTTCACGTGACGGGCGGTTTACCAGGCTAGGAAAAGGATGCCCACTCACTATTTTACTGTTTCCAAATTGTGTTTAAGAAATGGACTAGTGAGTGTATCACTAATCGATTTGATCAGTTAACATATAGTTTGATTGTCGATGAATCATTAACATCCCTACTCTCAATGCCAGCACCATGCTTTAGTCTCTCTCTCCCTCTCGCAATATTTTTTTTCCCATGATGGTGAAGGCTAGGCGAAGGCATGGCCCGCACCTCTCTGCCTCTGATTGGCTGACTGCACTCGGCTGCTCTCGCCTGCTTACCAGGCGAGTCAGAAGTCATCTCAAACGAGCCTAATATATTTCATTCAGTCACTAAGCACTAAAACAATCATTAAATCAACAAGCATGAGATGGCAGATGGCAGCATAGAATCAAAAGGTTATGTGTGAGATCAATAGCCTACTTGAATGTGTATTTTTTCTTTTCATTCTAAATGTCATCACCTTGTTTCTTCTGATTTATATTTCAATTCAAATACATGTCACTCTTGTGTTACAATGAGCTGAATTAAAGTTCAATGTAATGCATTGATCCTGTTTTTATATCACCGTTGATTATTCTCATGAGTTTATCTTCTTTTTTTTTAGATTTCCCTATAGGCTACATACGTGCACTGCCAAGAGTAGCAGCAGCGTTATAAACCACAGGGCCAGACTATATTAAAAACATAAACCCACATGGCGTCTTTCATTCAGGCTAGCAAGCAAAACTGCTGTCTGTCTGATCCACTGAGTCTCACCACAGACTGTAGAAAGAGATGCAGGATAGCTAAGCGAATGTGATTGGATGAACATTTGACGCTAGGCCAATCAGAGGCAGAGAGGGGCGGGTCATGCCTTCGCCTAGCCTTCACCATCATGGGGGGGAAAATATCGCCTCCCTCTCCATGCCAGCACCATGCTTTACCATGCTTTTAGTTATTTATTTTACCCAATATGATATTGGGGCTTTAATATACTGTAACACATTCTGAGGAGAGTAATTGGGAATTGAACCAACCACCCTGCATCCACAGACACATCTAATGTCTGTGTTGAGAAAAGCGTCACACCAGCAGGTGGCTTCATACTCAAAGCTCTTCTCTGAGAGAGGTTCTCTCAGTCTCTCCTCTGGGTGTTGGCTTTCAGAACTTACTCAGGCATGAAACCTTCATGTCCCTGTCCAGTGCCTTGAGCCACTGGGTCATTCCGCGTCAAAGCTTTCTGTCAGAGCTTCTCAGTCTTCAGCTGGGATGTTGCCATTAAAAGGTTTCTTGCAAACCAAAGAGTTGAGGCAGAGCCTGAACCTCGCTTGAACCCACAACCTCAACAGTTTAAAGTTTCTGTGGAGCTCTTTGAGGCACTGGCTCATACTCTCTCTGAGCCTTTCCCTCTTTGTTTGGGATGTTGCTTTTCAGAATTTACTTGCAACCATAGAATGGAAAGTGGACCTCATAACCCTTGAACCCAGAACACTGCAATGGACAGGCAGAACCTCAGAACTTCTGAGTCCAAACCTTTGTTCAAATCGGCCCACTGCACCGAGTTGATTTCTGGACGCTTCTGGTATGGCATGGTGACATGCTGGTATGGCATGGTGACATGCTGGTATGGCATGGTGACATGCTGGTATGGCATGGTGACATGCTGGTATGGCATGGTGACATGCTGGTATGGCATGGTGACATGCTGGTATGGCATCGTGACATCGTGCGACAGCGATTTCCAGTCAAAAAAGCCACTGGTCCAATGAGCGCAACTGTCAAGTGCGCCGAGGAGTAATAACAAAAATGGCTGATGCCACAGACGAGATAGACGCTGTTCTAAATCGATTAAAAGCACCGATGACTTTGAAATCCAAACATCACTCTGCTTTGAAGGGCAAATGTTTTTTGTGTGTATTCTCCTGATGGCCGATACGTTGGTCTCCAGTGATTGGTCAGGGAATTCCCCTGGGGGATTCTCATGGAAATCAGTTACAGTGGAGGCAATGTCAGACTAGAACATGGAAATGGATTGTTAACGAGTTGACAGTTCAGTCTGATAGCAGGCTACTCAGTGGGCTCAGCTTCTCAACTTGTTTTCTGAATGTCTCCATAGTGGCTCTCGAAAAGACACAGAGAATAAAAGGTTACCGTAAATTCCGGACTATAAGCCGCACCTTTTTTCCCGTTTTTTGGCCTTTTTTGGCCCCTGCGGCTTATATAACGGTGCGGCTTATCTATGGATTTTTTTCAAAAAAAAAAAAAAATCTCTCTTTTTTAGCACTCTTTCTAACTATAAATCCTATATAACTATAATAAGTTTTAATTTCCTCTCTTGCCCTCTTTTCACCACACTGTATGACACTGTATGACACTGTGTGCACTGTAAAAAACAACACAGGTGGTGTTGTGTTATGTTGTTTTGTTGAAATGTTAATAAATGGGAGCTTCCTCTACAATCCCCTCTGTGCATGAACCCTTACATATGGTAATTAAACATTAAAACACAAAAAAAAAAAAAAAAAAAAAAAACCATTAAAACACCCGCGGCTTATAGTCCGGTGCGGCTTATATAAGAAAAAAATAGTCAACTTTGAAGGTGCGGCTTATACACCGGTGCGGCTTATAGTCCGGAATTTACGGTAAATGTGGTGTTTTATCAACTACAATCTCAAAGGACTCTTTGAAACAATGTATTCCTCTGAGCCACTGATTGAAACTCTAGCGTAGCTTAGCTTGCTTAGCATTCTCTCCGTAGTGCTGGATCACAAACTAAACATTTTCCTCTCGGGGATCTAAACATACAATCTACTGACTTCTGACTTGGTTTGCTGATCCCATAAGCCAGGCTTCCACAGATGAAGGTAACATATCCTAAGACACGCTTTGACAGAATACAAGTCTTCTCTGAGCGCTTTTCTATCCTCTGGATGTGCAGCTTTGAAAACGTAGCTGGAACTTAAAGCGGACTTGAGCCCCACAACTGCGTCAACTGGTGCACAGGGTCCAATCGCTTTGAAGTCATACATGGAAAATGTTGTAGTTTTTCCCCCTGGTTGTTGGCTCTACATGAGCTCAGCTATCTCAACCTGGGTTCCTGTGTAATTGCTCATCACAGTGAGCGAACACGTAGCACAGCTTGTGGGCTTGTTCTCTGAGGGGATTTCCTTCCTGTGGATGCTGGCTCTCAAGAGAGAAGAAGGAGTTTTGGAGGATTGGAGGATCAGAGATTTTAAAGACCCCCTAAAGTCATGTTTTAAGATGTATATAAAACACTCTACTTTGACTAATGATTTGGGTCTGATGTGTTTTTTCCACATACACACAAAACAGTTAAATTATCTGGTTAAAATCCCTAAAATGACCTCTCCTTCTCCCTCATTAACAATTCCAGAATCTGTAAATAATCAAATATTATTGTTTTTAAAGTTTCACTGCTAATTACTGGACGGGGGATTGGCTGCAAGTATTTGTGATGACACAAATCATGCTTGTAGGAAATCACATTTTCAGTGAGCTCAGAGAAACGTTCCACTTTCAGCAGATGACTGAACTATTATACTAAAATATGGAAAATCGCAAAAATAAGAATAAATAAATAAATAAATCTGGTGTCCCTAAATTTTTGACGGACAGTGTACATGTAGCCTATAGATTAATATATAGTGTAACACATTCCAAATTGTTACTACCTAATACCTCGTGTTGCTATATCTGTCTCAGTAAAACAAGGGCCGCCACCCAGTGACGTAGCCTGTCACTGCAACAAAACAATGTTCAAGAAGACCGTTACAAGCGGTAGGTCATCCTGCTGCTGCTGTTTCAGGTGAGTGTTGGAAACAAACCTCTGTGTGGGGCTTCTATGATGGTCTGGTTGAAGAGTGGAGTGATGGAGTCCACCTCCCACAACTGAGGCACGTCTTTCTCTGCACAAAACACACAAAACATTATGATTATGGAAACTGATATCAACTTGTAACATCTTGAACTGATATCAGAAAGGTCCTGCAAAATGATGCAGGCAGCAGCTCTGGACGACTATGGACATTGTCTCAACTTTCATTTTGTTGCTAAATGTACGCAAGTTTTCAGTGTTGATGCAGACCGCCGCATCAGCTCAGTGGCAAAAGCAAACCTTTATACGTTCAGAATGATAGGAACTGTATGTAATGTAGCAAGCTAAGCTACCAGCTACTCTACATTAAAATATATCTTCACTACTTTGAAGCTATCCCCAGTGAAATGTAGCAAGCTAAGCTACACGCTACATGTCAAAATAAAAGTAGCTTGCTACTTTACATCAAAGCTACTTTTTTTCTTATTTTTTAAGAATAAATTTATTTTTTAAAATACTTACTGTAGATGGTAAACTTGACCCTTTTTGAACGGAACCTATTTCTAGATTTATCATTTTATGCTGAAAACATCTATATGCACTCAATGATTTTCTCATCCCTGAGTTACTGTGTAACTGCATGGTTTCAAGCTAGTCCGACTGTAATCAAACCTCTTAAGATGATATACAATCAATCAGGCAATAACAATTCTTGACAGGAAGCTCTATGCAAATACACGATAAATGAAATGAAAAATGAAAATTAACATCTAAATAATTTCATGGTAGAAAATATTTTTAAGAGGTGGTTTTATTTGAACTTTGATGGGAAATCACACAGTAAAAAATAAAAACACATCCAAATTGGACCAGCTACTTACCCATTTGGCCCGCCATCACACAGATGTATATACAGTCTGAATTATTCCTCTGGCTTACTGAGATAAAGAGACAGGACAGAACACTGTTACTGTGTGTTACTGAGATAAAGAGACAGGACAGAACACTGTTACTGTGTGTTACTGAGATAAAGAGACAGGACAGAACACTGTTACTGTGACTGTTACTGTGTGTTACTGAGATAAAGAGACAGGACAGAACACTGTTACTGTGTGTTACTGACATAAAGAGACAGGACAGAACACTGTTACTGTGTGTTACTGAGATAAAGAGACAGGACAGAACACTGTTACTGTGTGTTACTGTGTGTTACTGAGATAAAGAGACAGGACAGAACACTGTTACTGTGTGTTACTGAGATAAAGAGACAGGACAGAACACTGTTACTGTGTGTTACTGAGATAAAGAGACAGGACAGAACACTGTTACTGTGACTATTACTGTGTGTTACTGAGATAAAGAGACAGGACAGAACACTGTTACTGTGACTGTTACTGTGTGTTACTGAGATAAAGAGACAGGACAGAACACTGTTACTGTGACTGTTACTGAGATAAAGAGACAGGACAGAACACTGTTACTGTGTGTTACTGAGATAAAGAGACAGGACATAACACTGTTACTGTGTGTTACTGAGATAAAGAGACAGGAGAGAACACTGTTACTGTGTGTTACTGAGATAAAGAGACAGGACATAACACTGTTACTGTGTGTTACTGAGATAAAGAGACAGGACAGAACACTGTTACTGTGTGTTACTGAGATAAAGAGACAGGACAGAACACTGTTACTGTGTGTTACTGAGATAAAGAGACAGGACAGAACACTGTTACTGTGACTATTACTGTGTGTTACTGAGATAAAGAGACAGGACAGAACACTGTTACTGTGACTGTTACTGTGTGTTACTGAGATAAAGAGACAGGACAGAACACTGTTACTGTGACTGTTACTGAGATAAAGAGACAGGACAGAACACTGTTACTGTGTGTTACTGATATAAAGAGACAGGACAGAACACTGTTACTGTGTGTTACTGATATAAAGAGACAGGACAGAACACTGTTACTGTGTGTTACTGTGATAAAGAGACAGGACAGAAAACTGTTAGGACTGTTAGAAAACACACATCATACTGTATGTGTGGTGGTCTGGGAGAAGCCTTCACATGTCGCTGCTACACATTGTTGGTAATGAGCCAAAGGTCCAAATGAGTTACAGTACAGTTGAATGTGTGCATCTATGGCACATTTGAGACGTGTTGACTCCAGTTTGTGAGTGCAGTCCATTGTACCTGATAATATTGAACAGTTTGTGAGTGCAGTCCATTGTACCTGATAATATTGAACAGTTTGTGAGTGCAGTCCATTGTACCTGATAATATTGAAGAAGATTTGAAAAGCTCCTGCACATAACTGGTGGAGTTGCCCATCACATCCAGCAGTATGGCAGTAAAGTCTGGTGAAAAATCCACAACAGATTTTCAGGTTTATAGTGCTGAAAAATGCATTACTACATCAAATACTTCACACTTCTAAGTTCTGTGTGAATGACCTCAGCTCCACATGAGGAACTGGCTGAGTATGTATTAAAAAGAAAAATGGTTCCTAAGACTTTTGCACAACACAGTAATGCGGCTGCCTTATCTATTTTACATGTAAAGATGATCACTTACAAAGGACTACAAAGAAACTTTGAGAAGCTTACTATAAAGTGCAGGATCAAATATCTGTGTGTATTTTCTCACCTGTGAGGTCGTTGGTCTCATTAGTGACACAGTAGCAGTATCTCCTCTGAAACATGTCGCTCTCTATTCGTCTGGAGCTGGAAACTAAAACACAAAATAACACTGAATTAGTGGTGAGGGTATGTGTCGCTGCACTAGCGCCTCCTCTGGTCGGTCGGGGCGCCTGTTGGGGGCGGAAGGGAACTGGTGGGAATAGCGTGATCCTCCCACGTGCTACGTCCTGCCGGTGAAGAAGGTGAGAAGAAGCGGCTGGCAACTGCACATGAATCGGAGGAAGCATGTGTGTGTCTATGGCTCTTCCCAGATCGGCAGAGGGTGGAGCAGCGACCGGGGCAGCAGGGGGAATTGACCAGGTACAATTGTGGAGAAAATGGGGAGGGGGGGGGGGGGATCTGGAAAGAAAAATAGACTTAAACAAGCTCTTAAAGGTTTTACAGGCTCAGGACATTTCTCCATTAAGACCCATGGAAAATAAAATATGCTTACTTTGCAGTGGTATTATTCCACTGTACTAACCTGTGCATTGTATTGTATTGTATTGTATTGTATTGTATTGTATTGGAAAAAGATTATTCTGTTTGTATATTGTTAGTACTGTACATTAATTTGCTGCAGCCCAACATTTTATCGCATTTCAATAAACAACAAACAGTGTTATTGTGTACCCGTAATACTGTAATACTATGTTTATATAAGTTTAAGATAACAGGGGAGTTAAATGTTTTAGATGCAGTTACAATTCCCAACCACTAGATGGAGGTACTGCCACAAGTTCTGGTGTTTGAGTCTTCACTAAAACAATCTTCACTAAAAGCTTGGACACCAGAGATGCTCACAAGTCATTTTTTGCAAGTCCAAGTCTCAAGTCTCTGAGCTAGAGTCCAAGTCAAGTTGCAAGTCTTTGAGGGGCAAGTCCAAGTCAAGTCTCATAATGTCTCATATGTCAAGTCTCTTATGGCATCATCTGCTGCATGCCATCCGGTCTGCTTAGAACACAGCATAGCTAAAAGTAAGGAATTCAAAGCATGTACTGTATTATCTTCACTCCTTTATTAACATACACATACACATCGTGTATGTGTATGCGGCAATATTGAGGCAATATGGCTCCTGAGGCAATATTACATTTATACGGCAGAAGTAATAAACACATACACTCAGTATTAGCATTAATTAGTTTACATTATTATTAGTAGACATTTCCTTAATGTTAAGGCGGCACACAAAAAATAATAAAGATTGTTCACGAGTCATTGGAGGACGAGTCTCAAGTCACTGTGTGTGCAACGTAAGTTACTGCAATTCGAGTCCAAGTTGCAAGTCCACATGTCTGTTAGTGTGTGTGTGTGTGTGTGTGTGGGTGTGTGTATTTACTGTTGTAGACCAGCAGGGTGAGCTTGTGCAGGGCCAGAGAGCTGTGGGACGTGACACTCAGCAGGGAGAAGAGCTGACGGGAGCCTGCGACAGACAGGGGGAGACAGTGAGCAGATCAACAGATAGGGGGAGACAGTGAGCACATCATAGCTCTAACATCATTAGGGGTTCAAGCACCCAAACAGGCACAGAATCTAACCCCGAGTCCTCCTGTCCACCAGTGTTGGGAGTGTAATTTAACTCCTTTTTGCAGTAACTAGTCATCTGACGAATTACTTTTCAAATTTAGTAACCCAATTACAATTAGCCTACTGAGATTTAAATGGGCTAGTTACTAGTTACTTTAGGACATGAAAATAATGGACAACTTGGAGGATTATCCGGTTTATGATCATAAGACCTAGTCCGGGGAGAGACGCCACCCCCCTGCTGGGCAGAAATGCTCCACACACCACAGCTGCAGCCAGAGCCCCAGAGGCTAATAACCTTGAGTAGGCTACAAGCCCCAGAGGCTAATAACCTTGAGTAGACTACAAGCCCCAGAGGCTAATAACCTTGAGTAGGCTACAAGCCCCAGAGGCTAATAACCTTGAGTAGGCTATAAGTCCCAGAGGCTAATGACCTTGAGTAGGCTATAAGTCCCAGAGGCTAATGACCTTGAGTAGGCTATAAGTCCCAGAGGCTAATGACCTTGAGTAGGCTATAAGCCCCAGAGGCTAATGACCTTGAGTAGGCTATAAGTCCCAGAGGCTAATGACCTTGAGTAGGCTATAAGTCCCAGAGGCTAATGACCTTGAGTAGGCTATAAGCCCCAGAGGCTAATGACCTTGAGTAGGCTATAAGCCCCAGAGGCTAATGACCTTGAGTAGGCTATAAGTCCCAGAGGCTAATGACCTTGAGTAGGCTATAAGCCCCAAAGGCTAATGACCTTGAGTAGGCTACTGGGGTTCGAACGGGGGTATGAACCTGCGACCCTCGTGTGGTGGATCGACCATTGCACTACCCGGATGCCCAAAGCTGATATTTGATTGAAGTAAGCGTTGTGCATTCTGCTCTGCCTCAGTGAAACCACACACAGGCCAGAGATGTACAGCCCAGAGCTGAAGAGCAGATGAAGGAGATGATGAGAACGTACCGACTTGGCTTGAATTGATTAAAGTATTGACCAGGGAAGTGAGGTCGATGGCAGCAGGGTCCAGGTACTCTGCTGGGATCACTGAGAGAGAAGAGCAGAAAGAACGTCAATGTTAGCTGATGCTATCCTTATGATCTATGATGGAATTAGCAGCATCAGCTAAATGTAACAATTAAAGGATGTACAGTCAAAAGAAAGTAAGAATCACCCAATATACTGTAGTGTTATTTATCTGTGGTTAGACAGATATATGGGGCCGATATTGACTTTTTATGAAATATGTGATATTGGACGGTCAGTGTCATGCACCTCTGATATGATGGAGTTTCCTGCATGATCATCTGTAACACCTGCAATGACATTTTAATTGCTTTGCCATTTTATGTTGTACAAGAAATCGCGCGCGCTCGATTTCTAGGCTCGGCCGCTACGTGGCCTCGCCCGCCCTGCAGCACGCCCGCCCTGCAGCACGCCCGCTGCTATACTTTAGTATCCCGGTCTTACTTATAACCTCAGCCTGGAAGAATTTATGACATCCCTAATGAGATCACAACTGCTCGAGTGACATCACATATGACATCACAGTTGCTCGAGTCGAGTGACACCACTGATGACATCACAACTGCCCGAGTGACATCACAGTTGGGCAAACACCCTGGAAGGATATGACATCACTAATGACATCACAACTGCTCGAGTGACATCACTTATGACATGGCAGTTGCTCGAGTGACATCACTGATGACATCACAACTGCCCGAGTGACATCACTGTTGAACAATTCACAGTTGGGGTTAACTGTGTCCCTGTGCAACTGTGGGCCAACGGCAATAATTATTATCACACTATTATTACCACGTTGTGCTAGCAGAATCTGCATCTTATTGTCAGCACATTTTGGAAAGAAAGATGTATTGCAATTGATACATCCTTTGTGTTGATGGAGTTGTATTATGTAATTTGAGTTGTCTCCACAAAATCAAGATATTCTTTTTCTTGGGCTTTGAGCGATGGAAGCTAAAGTAAGTGATCCAGTCATCATCACACAGAGATCTGCCAATATAAATATATATACCGGTATATAAATACCTGTTGAGACCAGGACTTCTCGTCTGTGCCTCTCTTCCTGGGTTCTGTGTCTTAAAGCTGTTGGGAAATGAGTGTTAATTGACAGCTGCATCACAGTAGAAAGGTGTTAATTGACAGCTGCATCACAGTAGAAAGGTCGTAACATTTTGCTTTCTCGCTCATTACTATCATTAAAAGTCACTCAGGAGAGGGCAAACCCCCGAACAATTCTCATACTGAACAATTCTCCATTGTAAATTAGATATAATTTCTCACAAAGCAGCACTTGAATGCAACGCTGACGCACTGATTTTGAAATCCTGGAAGACTGTTTCACCAGCACGTGAACTCAGCATAACAGTTGTGGCTAAAAATCATCTAAAAGGTGGAAATCCTAGATCTGGGTCAGCACTAAAAAATCAGCTGATCCTTGGACTGAGACAGATTTCTTCGCCGAGTTAACTGTTTCAGATAGAGATGTTAATGATTTATTTTGTCAATATTTTTATTTTCAGACAAGATATTGCAATGCAATTGTATTGGTTATTTTGTTTGTTTGTTTGTTTGTTTTATTTATGCATGTATATATGTGTATATATTTCGTTTTTTAATGTTCAAAATAAAGTTTCATTCATTAAGTCTGAAAAAATGGGTAAATTGCTCACTAAATTTATCGCATTACAGTGAAATGAAATCCACATTTTCAAAAACATGACACCTCTTACAAAATTGATAGCACAAAATGAAAACAAATAGTGACTTTATAAAGAATTTGACCTAAGTCCATTTGAGTGGGGGGGAATACACACTGAATACACACTGAATACACACTGAATACACACTAGAATCTAGAGATGCACTGCAAAAAAATGATGGTGTCTAGTCATTTTATCTTGTTTCAACACTGTTAGAGAAGATGATCCTATTACATGCATCCATTATAGTTAGGATCTAATAGAATACAGTCAACAATCTGTAGGCACATCTCAATCAGATTCACACTATAGTTCAGTATTTTCCCCCTTAAAGCTTTCAGTTATTCATTTAAATACATACACATATTAGATCCTAACTATAACGGACGCATGTAATAGCATTTTCTCTAACAAACACTTAAGATTATTTCATGATATTTGTAGTTGAATTACCTCACTACACTGGCAAACAATCTTGCTGGTTTCAATACATTTCACTTGATTCATGCCAATATAATAAAGCATCATAAAACAATGAAGAAAATCTGGAAACAAGAAACTTTCTCTGAGCCAGTTTCACTTGTACCAAGTAAATGTTACATTCTCCTGGGAAAATGTCAGATGTATTGAAACCGGTAAAATGATCTGCAAGTTCAGTAGGAAACAAATCTAAAATCTGGGCACCCGATGGCTCACCGAGTAGAGCGCGTACCATTTAAAGCTTAGTCCTTCCAGCAGCAACCTGGGTTCGAATCAGCCCACCGTCATTTACTGCATGTCCTCCTCTCTCTCTCTCTCTCTCTCTCCCATATTAAACAAAGCATGAAATGCCAAAAATAGATAAATAAATAGATAAATAAATAAAACAAATAAATACTAAAATAATCTTGATAAGTCTGGATACAAGATAAAATAACTTCAAAAGTCTGTG
>NW_028151114.1:0-35143 GCF_964638095.1 Poromitra crassiceps | reverse complement strand
ATGCGGTCCTAGACCTCATCTGGTGTCAACACTCTTGTCTGATTTTGATTTTTTTTTTTTTTTCAAAATCAGACTTGACACCAGAGAGGCTGAATACTGCACTGAGTCAATGCCGGTCGTTAGCCTCTCTGGTGTCAACACTCTGTCTGATTTTGGATTATTTTATTTTTTTCCACAAAATCAGACTTGACACCAGAGCGGCTAATACATAGCTGATGTCTATGCGGTCTTAGCCTCTCTGGTGTCAACACTCTGTCTGATTTTTGATTTTTTTTTTTTTTTTCCAAAATCAGACTTGACACCAGAGAGGCTGAATACTGCACTGAGTCAATGCGGTCTTAGCCTCTCTGGTGTCAACACTCTGTCTGATTTTGGATTATTTTTTTTTTTTCCCAAAATCAGACTTGACACCAGAGAGGCTGAATACCGCACTGAGTCAATGCGGTCTTAGCCTCTCTGGTCTCAACACTCTGTCTGATTTTGGATTTTTTTTTTTTTTTTTCCAAAATCAGACTTGACACCAGAGAGGCTGAATACCGCACTGAGTCAATGCGGTCTTAGCCTCTCTGGTGTCAACACTCTGTCTGATTTTGGATTTTTTTTTTTTTTTTCCAAAATCAGACTTGACACCAGAGAGGCTGAATACCGCACTGAGTCAATGCGGTCTTAGCCTCTCTGGTCTCAACACTCTGTCTGATTTTGGATTTTTTTTTTTTTTTTCCAAAATCAGACTTGACACCAGAGAGGCTGAATACCGCACTGAGTCAATGCGGTCTTAGCCTCTCTGGTGTCAACACTCTGTCTGATTTTGGATTTTTTTTTTTTTTTTCCAAAATCAGACTTGACACCAGAGAGGCTGAATACCGCACTGAGTCAATGCGGTCTTAGCCTCTCTGGTCTCAACACTCTGTCTGATTTTGGATTTTTTTTTTTTTTTTTCCAAAATCAGACTTGACACCAGAGAGGCTGAATACCGCACTGAGTCAATGCGGTCTTAGCCTCTCTGGTGTCAACACTCTGTCTGATTTTGGATTTTTTTTTTTTTTTTTCCAAAATCAGACTTGACACCAGAGAGGCTGAATACCGCACTGAGTCAATGCGGTCTTAGCCTCTCTGGTCTCAACACTCTGTCTGATTTTGGATTTTTTTTTTTTTTTTTTCCAAATCAGACTTGACACCAGAGAGGCTGAATACCGCACTGAGTCAATGCGGTCTTAGCCTCTCTGGTGTCAACACTCTGTCTGATTTTGGATTTTTTTTTTTTTTTTTCAAAAATCAGACTTGACACCAGAGAGGCTTGAATACCGCACTGAGTCCAATGCGGTCTTAGCCTCTCTGGTCTCAACACTCTGTCTGATTTTGGATTTTTTTTTTTTTTTTTCCAAAATCAGACTTGACACCAGAGAGGCTGAATACCGCACTGAGTCAATGCGGTCTTAGCCTCTCTGGTGTCAACACTCTGTCTGATTTTGGATTTTTTTTTTTTTTCCAAAATCAGACTTGACACCAGAGAGGCTGAATACCGCACTGAGTCAATGCGGTCTTAGCCTCTCTGGTCTCAACACTCTGTCAGATTTTGGATTTTTTTTTTTTTTTTCCAAAATCAGACTTGACACCAGAGAGGCTGAATACCGCACTGAGTCAATGCGGTCTTAGCCTCTCTGGTGTCAACACTCTGTCTGATTTTGGATTTTGGATTTTTTTTCCAAAATCAGACTTGACACCAGAGAGGCTGAATACCGCACTGAGTCAATGCGGTCTTAGCCTCTCTGGTCTCAACACTCTGTCTGATTTTGGATTTTTTTTTTTTTTTTCCAAAATCAGACTTGACACCAGAGAGGCTGAATACCGCACTGAGTCAATGCGGTCTTAGCCTCTCTGTCTCAACACTCTGTCTGATTTTGGATTTTTTTTTTTTTTTCAAAAATCAGACTTGACACCAGAGAGGCTGAATACCGCACTGAGTCAATGCGGTCTTAGCCTCTCTGGTCGTCAACACTCTGTCCTGATTTTGGATTTTTTTTTTTTTTTCCAAAATCAGACTTGACACCAGAGAGGCTGAATACCGCACTGAGTCAATGCGGTCTTAGCCTCTCTGGTCTCAACACTCTGTCTGATTTTGGATTTTTTTTTTTTTTTTCCAAAATCAGACTTGACACCAGAGAGGCTGAATACCGCACTGAGTCAATGCGGTCTTAGCCTCTCTGGTGTCAACACTCTGTCTGATTTTGGATTTCTTTTTTTTTTTTCCAAAATCAGACTTGACACCAGAGAGGCTGAATACCGCACTGAGTCAATGCGGTCTTAGCCTCTCTGGTGTCAACACTCTGTCTGATTTTGGATTTTTTTTTTTTTTTTCCAAAATCAGACTTGACACCAGAGAGGCTGAATACCGCACTGAGTCAATGCGGTCTTAGCCTCTCTGGTCTCAACACTCTGTCTGATTTTGGATTTTTTTTTTTTTTTTCCAAAATCAGACTTGACACCAGAGAGGCTGAATACCGCACTGAGTCAATGCGGTCTTAGCCTCTCTGGTGTCAACACTCTGTCTGATTTTGGATTTTTTTTTTTTTTTTCCAAAATCAGACTTGACACCAGAGAGGCTGAATACCGCACTGAGTCAATGCGGTCTTAGCCTCTCTGGTGTCAACACTCTGTCTGATTTTGGATTTTTTTTTTTTTTCCAAAATCAGACTTGACACCAGAGAGGCTGAATACCGCACTGAGTCAATGCGGTCTTAGCCTCTCTGGTCTCAACACTCTGTCTGATTTTGGATTTTTTTTTTTTTTTTCAAAATCAGACTTGACACCAGAGAGGCTGAATACCGCACTGAGTCAATGCGGTCTTAGCCTCTCTGGTGTCAACACTCTGTCTGATTTTGGATTTTTTTTTTTTTTTTTCAAAATCAGACTTGACACCAGAGAGGCTGAATACCGCACTGAGTCAATGCGGTCTCAGCCTCTCTGGTGTCAACACTCTGTCTGATTTTGGATTTTTTTTTTTTTTCCAAAATCAGACTTGACACCAGAGAGGCTGAATGCCGCACTGAGTCAATGCGGTCTTAGCCTCTCTGGTCTCAACACTCTGTCTGATTTTGGATTTTTTTTTTTTTTTTTCAAAAATCAGACTTGACACCAGAGAGGCTGAATACCGCACTGAGTCAATGCGGTCTTAGCCTCTCTGGTGTCAACACTCTGTCTGATTTTGGATTTTTTTTTTTTTTTCCAAAATCAGACTTGACACCAGAGAGGCTGAATACCGCACTGAGTCAATGCGGTCTTAGCCTCTCTGGTCTCAACACTCTGTCTGATTTTGGATTTTTTTTTTTTTTTTTCCAAAATCAGTCTTGACACCAGAGAGGCTGAATACCGCACTGAGTCAATGCGGTCTTAGCCTCTCTGGTGTCAACACTCTGTCTGATTTTGGATTTTTTTTTTTTTTTTTTCCAAAATCAGACTTGACACCAGAGAGGCTGAATGCCGCACTGAGTCAATGCGGTCTTAGCCTCTCTGGTCTCAACACTCTGTCTGATTTTGGATTTTTTTTTTCTTTTTTTCCAAAATCAGACTTGACACCAGAGAGGCTGAATACCGCACTGAGTCAATGCGGTCTTAGTTCTCTGGTGTCAACACTCTGTCTGATTTTGGATTTTTTTTTTTTTTTTTCAAAAATCAGACTTGACACCAGAGAGGTTGAATACCGCACTGAGTCAATGCGGTCTTAGCCTCTCTGGTCTCAACACTCTGTCTGATTTTGGATTTTTTTTTTTTTTTTTCCAAAATCAGACTTGACACCAGAGAGGCTGAATACCGCACTGAGTCAATGCGGTCTTAGCCTCTCTGGTGTCAACACTCTGTCTGATTTTGGATTTTTTTTTTTTTTTCCAAAATCAGACTTGACACCAGAGAGGCTGAATACCGCACTGAGTCAATGCGGTCTTAGCCTCTCTGGTCTCAACACTCTGTCATATTTTGGATTTTTTTTTTTTTTTTTCAAAAATCAGACTTGACACCAGAGAGGCTGAATACCGCACTGAGTCAATGCGGTCTTAGCCTCTCTGGTGTCAACACTCTGTCTGATTTTGGATTTTGGATTTTTTTTCCAAAATCAGACTTGACACCAGAGAGGCTGAATACCGCACTGAGTCAATGCGGTCTTAGCCTCTCTGGTCTCAACACTCTGTCTGATTTTGGATTTTCTTTTCTTTTTTCCAAAATCAGACTTGACACCAGAGAGGCTGAATACCGCACTGAGTCAATGCGGTCTTAGCCTCTCTGGTGTCAACACTCTGTCTGATTTTGGATTCTTTTTTTTTTTTTCAAATTCAGACTTGACAGCAGAGAGGCTGAATACCGCACTGAGTCAATGCGGTCTTAGCCTCTCTGGTCTCAACACTCTGTCTGATTTTGGATTTTTTTTTTTTTTTTTTCCAAAATCAGATTTGACACCAGAGAGGCTGAATACCGCACTGAGTCAATGCGGTCTTAGCCTCTCTGGTGTCAACACTCTGTCTGATTTTGGATTATTTTATTTTTTTCCCAAAATCAGACTTGACACCAGAGAGGCTGAATACCGCACTGAGTCAATGCGGTCTTAGCCTCTCTGGTGTCAACACTCTGTCTGATTTTGGATTTTTTTTTTTTTCCCAAAATCAGACTTGACACCAGAGAGGCTGAATACCGCACTGAGTCAATGCGGTCTTAGCCTCTCTGGTCTCAACACTCTGTCTGATTTTGGATTTTTTTTTTTTTTTTTCCAAAATCAGACTTGACACCAGAGAGGCTGAATACCGCACTGAGTCAATGCGGTCTTAGCCTCTCTGGTGTCAACACTCTGTCTGATTTTGGATTTTTTTTTTTTTTTTCCAAAATCAGACTTGACACCAGAGAGGCTGAATACCGCACTGAGTCAATGCGGTCTAAGCCTCTCTGGTGTCAACACTCTGTCTGATTTTGGATTATTTTATTTTTTTCCCAAAATCAGACTTGACACCAGAGAGGCTGAATACCGCACTGAGTCAATGCGGTCTTAGCCTCTCTGGTGTCAACACTCTGTCTGATTTTGGATTTTTTTTTTTTTTCCCAAAATCAGACTTGACACCAGAGAGGCTGAATACCGCACTGAGTCAATGCGGTCTTAGCCTCTCTGGTCTCAACACTCTGTCTGATTTTGGATTTTTTTTTTTTTTTTTTCCAAAATCAGACTTGACACCAGAGAGGCTGAATACCGCACTGAGTCAATGCGGTCTTAGCCTCTCTGGTGTCAACACTCTGTCTGATTTTGGATTTTTTTTTTTTTTTTCCAAAATCAGACTTGACACCAGAGAGGCTGAATACCGCACTGAGTCAATGCAGTCTTAGCCTCTCTGGTCTCAACACTCTGTCTGATTTTGGATTTTTTTTTTTTTTTTCCAAAATCAGACTTGACACCAGAGAGGCTGAATACCGCACTGAGTCAATGCGGTCTTAGCCTCTCTGGTGTCAACACTCTGTCTGATTTTGGATTTTTTTTTTTTTTTCCAAAATCAGACTTGACACCAGAGAGGCTGAATACCGCACTGAGTCAATGCGGTCTTAGCCTCTCTGGTCTCAACACTTTGTCTGATTTTGGATTTTTTTTTTTTTTTTCCAAAATCAGACTTGACACCAGAGAGGCTGAATACCGCACTGAGTCAATGCGGTCTTAGCCTCTCTGGTGTCAACACTCTGTCTGATTTTGGATTTTTTTTTTTTTTTCCAAAATCAGACTTGACACCAGAGAGGCTGAATACCGCACTGAGTCAATGCGGTCTTAGCCTCTCTGGTCTCAACACTCTGTCTGATTTTGGATTTTTTTTTTTTTTTCAAAATCAGACTTGACACCAGAGAGGCTGAATACCGCACTGAGTCAATGCGGTCTTAGCCTCTCTGGTGTCAACACTCTGTCTGATTTTGGATTTTTTTTTTTTTTTTTTTAAATCAGACTTGACACCAGAGAGGCTGAATACCGCACTGAGTCAATGCGGTCTCAGCCTCTCTGGTCTCAACACTGTGTCTGATTTTGGATTTTTTTTTCTTTTTTTTCCAAAATCAGACTTGACACCAGAGAGGCTGAATACCGCACTGAGTCAATGCGGTCTTAGCCTCTCTGGTCTCAACACTCTGTCTGATTTTGGATTTTTTTTTTTTTTTTCCAAAATCAGACTTGACACCAGAGAGGCTGAATACCGCACTGAGTCAATGCGGTCTTAGCCTCTCTGGTGTCAACACTCTGTCTGATTTTGGATTTTTTTTTTTTTTCCAAAATCAGACTTGACACCAGAGAGGCTGAATGCCGCACTGAGTCAATGCGGTCTTAGCCTCTCTGGTCTCAACACTCTGTCTGATTTTGGATTATTTTTTTTTTTTTCCAAAATCAGACTTGACACCAGAGAGGCTGAATACCGCACTGAGTCAATGCGGTCTTAGCCTCTCTGGTCTCAACACTCTGTCTGATTTTGGATTTTTTTTTTTTTTTTTCCAAAATCAGACTTGACACCAGAGAGGCTGAATACCGCACTGAGTCAATGCGGTCTTAGCCTCTCTGGTGTCAACACTCTGTCTGATTTTGGATTTCTTTTTTTTTTTCCAAAATCAGACTTGACACCAGAGAGGCTGAATACCGCACTGAGTCAATGCGGTCTTAGCCTCTCTGGTGTCAACACTCTGTCTGATTTTGGATTTTTTTTTTTTTTTTCAAAATCAGACATGACACCAGAGAGGCTGAATACCGCACTGAGTCAATGCGGTCTTAGCCTCTCTGGTGTCAACACTCTGTCTGATTTTGGATTTTTTTTTTTTTTTTTCCAAAATCAGACTTGACACCAGAGAGGCTGAATACCGCACTGAGTCAATGCGGTCTTAGCCTCTCTGGTGTCAACACTCTGTCTGATTTTGGATTTTTTTTTTTTTTTCCAAAATCAGACTTGACACCAGAGAGGCTGAATACCGCACTGAGTCAATGCGGTCTTAGCCTCTCTGGTCTCAACACTCTGTCATATTTTGGATTTTTTTTTTTTTTTTTCAAAAATCAGACTTGACACCAGAGAGGCTGAATACCGCACTGAGTCAATGCGGTCTTAGCCTCTCTGGTGTCAACACTCTGTCTGATTTTGGATTTTGGATTTTTTTTCCAAAATCAGACTTGACACCAGAGAGGCTGAATACCGCACTGAGTCAATGCGGTCTTAGCCTCTCTGGTCTCAACACTCTGTCTGATTTTGGATTTTTTTTTTTTTTTTTTCCAAAATCAGACTTGACACCAGAGAGGCTGAATACCGCACTGAGTCAATGCGGTCTTAGCCTCTCTGGTGTCAACACTCTGTCTGATTTTGGATTATTTTATTTTTTTCCCAAAATCAGACTTGACACCAGAGAGGCTGAATACCGCACTGAGTCAATGCGGTCTTAGCCTCTCTGGTGTCAACACTCTGTCTGATTTTGGATTTTTTTTTTTTTCCCAAAATCAGACTTGACACCAGAGAGGCTGAATACCGCACTGAGTCAATGCGGTCTTAGCCTCTCTGGTCTCAACACTCTGTCTGATTTTGGATTTTTTTTTTTTTTTTTCCAAAATCAGACTTGACACCAGAGAGGCTGAATACCGCACTGAGTCAATGCGGTCTTAGCCTCTCTGGTGTCAACACTCTGTCTGATTTTGGATTTTTTTTTTTTTTTTCCAAAATCAGACTTGACACCAGAGAGGCTGAATACCGCACTGAGTCAATGCGGTCTTAGCCTCTCTGGTGTCAACACTCTGTCTGATTTTGGATTATTTTATTTTTTTCCCAAAATCAGACTTGACACCAGAGAGGCTGAATACCGCACTGAGTCAATGCGGTCTTAGCCTCTCTGGTGTCAACACTCTGTCTGATTTTGGATTTTTTTTTTTTTCCCAAAATCAGACTTGACACCAGAGAGGCTGAATACCGCACTGAGTCAATGCGGTCTTAGCCTCTCTGGTCTCAACACTCTGTCTGATTTTGGATTTTTTTTTTTTTTTTCCAAAATCAGACTTGACACCAGAGAGGCTGAATACCGCACTGAGTCAATGCGGTCTTAGCCTCTCTGGTGTCAACACTCTGTCTGATTTTGGATTTTTTTTTTTTTTTTCCAAAATCAGACTTGACACCAGAGAGGCTGAATACCGCACTGAGTCAATGCAGTCTTAGCCTCTCTGGTCTCAACACTCTGTCTGATTTTGGATTTTTTTTTTTTTTTTCCAAAATCAGACTTGACACCAGAGAGGCTGAATACCGCACTGAGTCAATGCGGTCTTAGCCTCTCTGGTGTCAACACTCTGTCTGATTTTGGATTTTTTTTTTTTTTTTCCAAAATCAGACTTGACACCAGAGAGGCTGAATACCGCACTGAGTCAATGCAGTCTTAGCCTCTCTGGTCTCAACACTCTGTCTGATTTTGGATTTTTTTTTTTTTTTTCCAAAATCAGACTTGACACCAGAGAGGCTGAATACCGCACTGAGTCAATGCGGTCTTAGCCTCTCTGGTCTCAACACTTTGTCTGATTTTGGATTTTTTTTTTTTTTTTCCAAAATCAGACTTGACACCAGAGAGGCTGAATACCGCACTGAGTCAATGCGGTCTTAGCCTCTCTGGTGTCAACACTCTGTCTGATTTTGGATTTTTTTTTTTTTTCCAAAATCAGACTTGACACCAGAGAGGCTGAATACCGCACTGAGTCAATGCGGTCTTAGCCTCTCTGGTCTCAACACTCTGTCTGATTTTGGATTTTTTTTTTTTTTTTCAAAATCAGACTTGACACCAGAGAGGCTGAATACCGCACTGAGTCAATGCGGTCTTAGCCTCTCTGGTGTCAACACTCTGTCTGATTTTGGATTTTTTTTTTTTTTTTTCAAAATCAGACTTGACACCAGAGAGGCTGAATACCGCACTGAGTCAATGCGGTCTCAGCCTCTCTGGTCTCAACACTGTGTCTGATTTTGGATTTTTTTTTCTTTTTTTTCCAAAATCAGACTTGACACCAGAGAGGCTGAATACCGCACTGAGTCAATGCGGTCTTAGCCTCTCTGGTCTCAACACTCTGTCTGATTTTGGATTTTTTTTTTTTTTCCAAAATCAGACTTGACACCAGAGAGGCTGAATGCCGCACTGAGTCAATGCGGTCTTAGCCTCTCTGGTCTCAACACTCTGTCTGATTTTGGATTTTTTTTTTTTTTTTCCAAAATCAGACTTGACACCAGAGAGGCTGAATACCGCACTGAGTCAATGCGGTCTTAGCCTCTCTGGTCTCAACACTCTGTCTGATTTTGGATTTTTTTTTTTTTTTTTCCAAAATCAGACTTGACACCAGAGAGGCTGAATACCGCACTGAGTCTGCGGTCTTAGCCTCTCTGGTGTCAACACTCTGTCTGATTTTGGATTTCTTTTTTTTTTTCCAAAATCAGACTTGACACCAGAGAGGCTGAATACCGCACTGAGTCAATGCGGTCTTAGCCTCTCTGGTGTCAACACTCTGTCTGATTTTGGATTATTTTATTTTTTTCCCAAAATCAGACTTGACACCAGAGAGGCTGAATACCGCACTGAGTCAATGCGGTCTTAGCCTCTCTGGTGTCAACACTCTGTCTGATTTTGGATTTTTTTTTTTTTCCCAAAATCAGACTTGACACCAGAGAGGCTGAATACCGCACTGAGTCAATGCGGTCTTAGCCTCTCTGGTGTCAACACTCTGTCTGATTTTGGATTATTTTATTTTTTTCCCAAAATCAGACTTGACACCAGAGAGGCTGAATACCGCACTGAGTCAATGCGGTCTTAGCCTCTCTGGTGTCAACACTCTGTCTGATTTTGGATTTTTTTTTTTTTCCCAAAATCAGACTTGACACCAGAGAGGCTGAATACCGCACTGAGTCAATGCGGTCTTAGCCTCTCTGGTCTCAACACTCTGTCTGATTTTGGATTTTTTTTTTTTTTTTCCAAAATCAGACTTGACACCAGAGAGGCTGAATACCGCACTGAGTCAATGCGGTCTTAGCCTCTCTGGTGTCAACACTCTGTCTGATTTTGGATTTTTTTTTTTTTTTTTCAAAATCAGACTTGACACCAGAGAGGCTGAATACCGCACTGAGTCAATGCAGTCTTAGCCTCTCTGGTCTCAACACTCTGTCTGATTTTGGATTTTTTTTTTTTTTTTCCAAAATCAGACTTGACACCAGAGAGGCTGAATACCGCACTGAGTCAATGCGGTCTTAGCCTCTCTGGTCTCAACACTTTGTCTGATTTTGGATTTTTTTTTTTTTTTTTTTCCAAAATCAGACTTGACACCAGAGAGGCTGAATACCGCACTGAGTCAATGCGGTCTTAGCCTCTCTGGTGTCAACACTCTGTCTGATTTTGGATTTTTTTTTTTTTTTCCAAAATCAGACTTGACACCAGAGAGGCTGAATACCGCACTGAGTCAATGCGGTCTTAGCCTCTCTGGTCTCAACACTCTGTCTGATTTTGGATTTTTTTTTTTTTTTTCAAAATCAGACTTGACACCAGAGAGGCTGAATACCGCACTGAGTCAATGCGGTCTTAGCCTCTCTGGTGTCAACACTCTGTCTGATTTTGGATTTTTTTTTTTTTTTTTTCAAAATCAGACTTGACACCAGAGAGGCTGAATACCGCACTGAGTCAATGCGGTCTCAGCCTCTCTGGTCTCAACACTGTGTCTGATTTTGGATTTTTTTTTCTTTTTTTTCCAAAATCAGACTTGACACCAGAGAGGCTGAATACCGCACTGAGTCAATGCGGTCTTAGCCTCTCTGGTCTCAACACTCTGTCTGATTTTGGATTTTTTTTTTTTTTTTCCAAAATCAGACTTGACACCAGAGAGGCTGAATACCGCACTGAGTCAATGCGGTCTTAGCCTCTCTGGTGTCAACACTCTGTCTGATTTTGGATTTTTTTTTTTTTTCCAAAATCAGACTTGACACCAGAGAGGCTGAATGCCGCACTGAGTCAATGCGGTCTTAGCCTCTCTGGTCTCAACACTCTGTCTGATTTTGGATTTTTTTTTTTTTTTTCCAAAATCAGACTTGACACCAGAGAGGCTGAATACCGCACTGAGTCAATTCGGTCTTAGCCTCTCTGGTCTCAACACTCTGTCTGATTTTGGATTTTTTTTTTTTTTTTTCCAAAATCAGTCTTGACACCAGAGAGGCTGAATACCGCACTGAGTCAATGCGGTCTTAGCCTCTCTGGTGTCAACACTCTGTCTGATTTTGGATTTTTTTTTTTTTTTTTTCCAAAATCAGACTTGACACCAGAGAGGCTGAATGCCGCACTGAGTCAATGCGGTCTTAGCCTCTCTGGTCTCAACACTCTGTCTGATTTTTGATTTTTTTTTTTTTTTTTTTCCAAAATCAGACTTGACACCAGAGAGGCTGAATACCGCACTGAGTCAATGCGGTCTTAGTTCTCTGGTGTCAACACTCTGTCTGATTTTGGATTTTTTTTTTTTTTTTTCAAAAATCAGACTTGACACCAGAGAGGTTGAATACCGCACTGAGTCAATGCGGTCTTAGCCTCTCTGGTGTCAACACTCTGTCATATTTTGGATTTTTTTTTTTTTTTTTCAAAAATCAGACTTGACACCAGAGAGGCTGAATACCGCACTGAGTCAATGCGGTCTTAGCCTCTCTGGTGTCAACACTCTGTGTCTGATTTTGGATTTTGGATTTTTTTTCCAAAATCAGACTTCACACCAGAGAGGCTGAATACCGCACTGAGTCAATGCGGTCTTAGCCTCTCTGGTCTCAACACTCTGTCTGATTTTGGATTTTCTTTTTTTTTTTCAAAAATCAGACTTGACACCAGAGAGGCTGAATACCGCACTGAGTCAATGCGGTCTTAGCCTCTCTGGTGTCAACACTCTGTCTGATTTTGGATTCTTTTTTTTTTTTTCAAATTCAGACTTGACAGCAGAGAGGCTGAATACTGCACTGAGTCAATGCGGTCTTAGCCTCTCTGGTCTCAACACTCTGTCTGATTTTTGATTTTTTTTTTTTTTTTTTTCCAAAATCAGACTTGACACCAGAGAGGCTGAATACCGCACTGAGTCAATGCGGTCTTAGTTCTCTGGTGTCAACACTCTGTCTGATTTTGGATTTTTTTTTTTTTTTTTTCCAAAATCAGACTTGACACCAGAGAGGCTGAATACCGCACTGAGTCAATGCGGTCTTAGCCTCTCTGGTGTCAACACTCTGTCTGATTTTGGATTTTTTTTTTTTTTTCCAAAATGAGACTTGACACCAGAGAGGCTGAATACCGCACTGAGTCAATGCGGTCTTAGCCTCTCTGGTCTCAACACTCTGTCTGATTTTGGATTTTTTTTATTTTTTTCCAAAATCAGACTTGACACCAGAGAGGCTGAATACCGCACTGAGTCAATGCGGTCTTAGCGTCTCTGGTGTCAACACTCTGTCTGATTTTGGATTTTTTTTTTTTTTTCAAAAATCAGACTTGACACCAGAGAGGCTGAATACCGCACTGAGTCAATGCGGTCTTAGCCTCTCTGGTCTCAACACTCTGTCTGATTTTGGATTTTTTTTTTTTTTTTCCAAAATCAGACTTGACACCAGAGAGGCTGAATACCGCACTGAGTCAATGCGGTCTTAGCCTCTCTGGTGTCAACACTCTGTCTGATTTTGGATTTTTTTTTTTTTTTTTTCATAAAATCAGACTTGACACCAGAGAGGCTGAATACCGCAGTGAGTCAATGCGGTCTCAGCCTCTCTGGTCTCAACACTGTGTCTGATTTTGGATTTTTTTTTTTTTTTTTTCCAAAATCAGACTTGACACCAGAGAGGCTGAATACTGCACTGAGTCAATGCGGTCTTAGCCTCTCTGGTCTCAACACTCTGTCTGATTTTGGATTTTTTTTTTTTTTTCCAAAATCAGACTTGACACCAGAGAGGCTGAATACCGCACTGAGTCAATGCGGTCTTAGCCTCTCTGGTGTCAACACTCTGTCTGATTTTGGATTTTTTTTTTTTTTCCAAAATCAGACTTGACACCAGAGAGGCTGAATGCCGCACTGAGTCAATGCGGTCTTAGCCTCTCTGGTCTCAACACTCTGTCTGATTTTGGATTTTTTTTTTTTTTTTCCAAAATCAGACTTGACACCAGAGAGGCTGAATACCGCACTGAGTCAATGCGGTCTTAGCCTCTCTGGTCTCAACACTCTGTCTGATTTTGGATTTTTTTTTTTTTTTTTCCAAAATCAGACTTGACACCAGAGAGGCTGAATACCGCACTGAGTCAATGCGGTCTTAGCGTCTCTGGTGTCAACACTCTGTCTGATTTTGGATTTTTTTTTTTTTTTCAAAAATCAGACTTGACACCAGAGAGGCTGAATACCGCACTGAGTCAATGCGGTCTTAGCCTCTCTGGTCTCAACACTCTGTCTGATTTTGGATTTTTTTTTTTTTTTTCCAAAATCAGACTTGACACCAGAGAGGCTGAATACCGCACTGAGTCAATGCGGTCTTAGCCTCTCTGGTGTCAACACTCTGTCTGATTTAGGATTTTTTTTTTTTTTTTTTCATAAAATCAGACTTGACACCAGAGAGGCTGAATACCGCACTGAGTCAATGCGGTCTCAGCCTCTCTGGTCTCAACACTGTGTCTGATTTTGGATTTTTTTTTTTTTTTTTTCCAAAATCAGACTTGACACCAGAGAGGCTGAATACCGCACTGAGTCAATGCGGTCTTAGCCTCTCTGGTCTCAACACTCTGTCTGATTTTGGATTTTTTTTTTTTTTTTCCAAAATCAGACTT
Organism: Poromitra crassiceps; assembly: GCF_964638095.1. Classification (NCBI taxonomy): domain Eukaryota; kingdom Metazoa; phylum Chordata; class Actinopteri; order Beryciformes; family Melamphaidae; genus Poromitra; species Poromitra crassiceps. The sequence continues at coordinate 21,322 of NW_028151114.1, read as the reverse complement.
GACACCAGAGAGGCTGAATACCGCACTGAGTCAATGCGGTCTTAGCCTCTCTGGTGTCAACACTCTGTCTGATTTTGGATTTTTTTTTTTTTTCCAAAATCAGACTTGACACCAGAGAGGCTGAATGCCGCACTGAGTCAATGCGGTCTTAGCCTCTCTGGTCTCAACACTCTGTCTGATTTTGGATTTTTTTTTTTTTTTTTCCAAAATCAGACTTGACACCAGAGAGGCTGAATACCGCACTGAGTCAATGCGGTCTTAGCCTCTCTGGTCTCAACACTCTGTCTGATTTTGGATTTTTTTTTTTTTTTTTCCAAAATCAGACTTGACACCAGAGAGGCTGAATACCGCACTGAGTCAATGCGGTCTTAGCCTCTCTGGTGTCAACACTCTGTCTGATTTTGGATTTCTTTTTTTTTTTCCAAAATCAGACTTGACACCAGAGAGGCTGAATACCGCACTGAGTCAATGCGGTCTTAGCCTCTCTGGTGTCAACACTCTGTCTGATTTTGGGTTTTTTTTTTTTTTTTCAAAATCAGACTTGACACCAGAGAGGCTGAATACCGCACTGAGTCAATGCGGTCTTAGCCTCTCTGGTGTCAACACTCTGTCTGATTTTGGATTTTTTTTTCTTTTTTTTCCAAAATCAGACTTGACACCAGAGAGGCTGAATACCGCACTGAGTCAATGCGGTCTTAGCCTCTCTGGTCTCAACACTCTGTCTGATTTTGGATTTTTTTTTTTTTTTCCAAAATCAGACTTGACACCAGAGAGGCTGAATACCGCACTGAGTCAATGCGGTCTTAGCCTCTCTGGTCTCAACACTCTGTCTGATTTTGGATTTTTTTTTTTTTTTTCAAAATCAGACTTGACACCAGAGAGGCTGAATACCGCACTGAGTCAATGCGGTCTTAGCCTCTCTGGTGTCAACACTCTGTCTGATTTTGGATTTTTTTTTTTTTTTTTTCAAAATCAGACTTGACACCAGAGAGGCTGAATACCGCACTGAGTCAATGCGGTCTCAGCCTCTCTGGTCTCAACACTGTGTCTGATTTTGGATTTTTTTTTCTTTTTTTTCCAAAATCAGACTTGACACCAGAGAGGCTGAATACCGCACTGAGTCAATGCGGTCTTAGCCTCTCTGGTCTCAACACTCTGTCTGATTTTGGATTTTTTTTTTTTTTTTCCAAAATCAGACTTGACACCAGAGAGGCTGAATACCGCACTGAGTCAATGCGGTCTTAGCCTCTCTGGTGTCAACACTCTGTCTGATTTTGGATTTTTTTTTTTTTTCCAAAATCAGACTTGACACCAGAGAGGCTGAATGCCGCACTGAGTCAATGCGGTCTTAGCCTCTCTGGTCTCAACACTCTGTCTGATTTTGGATTTTTTTTTTTTTTTTCCAAAATCAGACTTGACACCAGAGAGGCTGAATACCGCACTGAGTCAATTCGGTCTTAGCCTCTCTGGTCTCAACACTCTGTCTGATTTTGGATTTTTTTTTTTTTTTTTCCAAAATCAGTCTTGACACCAGAGAGGCTGAATACCGCACTGAGTCAATGCGGTCTTAGCCTCTCTGGTGTCAACACTCTGTCTGATTTTGGATTTTTTTTTTTTTTTTTTCCAAAATCAGACTTGACACCAGAGAGGCTGAATGCCGCACTGAGTCAATGCGGTCTTAGCCTCTCTGGTCTCAACACTCTGTCTGATTTTTGATTTTTTTTTTTTTTTTTTTCCAAAATCAGACTTGACACCAGAGAGGCTGAATACCGCACTGAGTCAATGCGGTCTTAGTTCTCTGGTGTCAACACTCTGTCTGATTTTGGATTTTTTTTTTTTTTTTTCAAAAATCAGACTTGACACCAGAGAGGTTGAATACCGCACTGAGTCAATGCGGTCTTAGCCTCTCTGGTGTCAACACTCTGTCATATTTTGGATTTTTTTTTTTTTTTTTCAAAAATCAGACTTGACACCAGAGAGGCTGAATACCGCACTGAGTCAATGCGGTCTTAGCCTCTCTGGTGTCAACACTCTGTCTGATTTTGGATTTTGGATTTTTTTTCCAAAATCAGACTTCACACCAGAGAGGCTGAATACCGCACTGAGTCAATGCGGTCTTAGCCTCTCTGGTGTCAACACTCTGTCTGATTTTGGATTCTTTTTTTTTTTTTCAAATTCAGACTTGACAGCAGAGAGGCTGAATACTGCACTGAGTCAATGCGGTCTTAGCCTCTCTGGTCTCAACACTCTGTCTGATTTTTGATTTTTTTTTTTTTTTTTTTCCAAAATCAGACTTGACACCAGAGAGGCTGAATACCGCACTGAGTCAATGCGGTCTTAGTTCTCTGGTGTCAACACTCTGTCTGATTTTGGATTTTTTTTTTTTTTTTTTCCAAAATCAGACTTGACACCAGAGAGGCTGAATACCGCACTGAGTCAATGCGGTCTTAGCCTCTCTGGTGTCAACACTCTGTCTGATTTTGGATTTTTTTTTTTTTTTCCAAAATGAGACTTGACACCAGAGAGGCTGAATACCGCACTGAGTCAATGCGGTCTTAGCCTCTCTGGTCTCAACACTCTGTCTGATTTTGGATTTTTTTTATTTTTTTCCAAAATCAGACTTGACACCAGAGAGGCTGAATACCGCACTGAGTCAATGCGGTCTTAGCGTCTCTGGTGTCAACACTCTGTCTGATTTTGGATTTTTTTTTTTTTTTCAAAAATCAGACTTGACACCAGAGAGGCTGAATACCGCACTGAGTCAATGCGGTCTTAGCCTCTCTGGTCTCAACACTCTGTCTGATTTTGGATTTTTTTTTTTTTTTTCCAAAATCAGACTTGACACCAGAGAGGCTGAATACCGCACTGAGTCAATGCGGTCTTAGCCTCTCTGGTGTCAACACTCTGTCTGATTTTGGATTTTTTTTTTTTTTTTTTCATAAAATCAGACTTGACACCAGAGAGGCTGAATACCGCAGTGAGTCAATGCGGTCTCAGCCTCTCTGGTCTCAACACTGTGTCTGATTTTGGATTTTTTTTTTTTTTTTTTCCAAAATCAGACTTGACACCAGAGAGGCTGAATACCGCACTGAGTCAATGCGGTCTTAGCCTCTCTGGTCTCAACACTCTGTCTGATTTTGGATTTTTTTTTTTTTTTCCAAAATCAGACTTGACACCAGAGAGGCTGAATACCGCACTGAGTCAATGCGGTCTTAGCCTCTCTGGTGTCAACACTCTGTCTGATTTTGGATTTTTTTTTTTTTTCCAAAATCAGACTTGACACCAGAGAGGCTGAATGCCGCACTGAGTCAATGCGGTCTTAGCCTCTCTGGTCTCAACACTCTGTCTGATTTTGGATTTTTTTTTTTTTTTTCCAAAATCAGACTTGACACCAGAGAGGCTGAATACCGCACTGAGTCAATGCGGTCTTAGCCTCTCTGGTCTCAACACTCTGTCTGATTTTGGATTTTTTTTTTTTTTTTTCCAAAATCAGACTTGACACCAGAGAGGCTGAATACCGCACTGAGTCAATGCGGTCTTAGCGTCTCTGGTGTCAACACTCTGTCTGATTTTGGATTTTTTTTTTTTTTTCAAAAATCAGACTTGACACCAGAGAGGCTGAATACCGCACTGAGTCAATGCGGTCTTAGCCTCTCTGGTCTCAACACTCTGTCTGATTTTGGATTTTTTTTTTTTTTTTCCAAAATCAGACTTGACACCAGAGAGGCTGAATACCGCACTGAGTCAATGCGGTCTTAGCCTCTCTGGTGTCAACACTCTGTCTGATTTTGGATTTTTTTTTTTTTTCCAAAATCAGACTTGACACCAGAGAGGCTGAATGCCGCACTGAGTCAATGCGGTCTTAGCCTCTCTGGTCTCAACACTCTGTCTGATTTTGGATTTTTTTTTTTTTTTTTCCAAAATCAGACTTGACACCAGAGAGGCTGAATACCGCACTGAGTCAATGCGGTCTTAGCCTCTCTGGTCTCAACACTCTGTCTGATTTTGGATTTTTTTTTTTTTTTTTCCAAAATCAGACTTGACACCAGAGAGGCTGAATACCGCACTGAGTCAATGCGGTCTTAGCCTCTCTGGTGTCAACACTCTGTCTGATTTTGGATTTCTTTTTTTTTTTCCAAAATCAGACTTGACACCAGAGAGGCTGAATACCGCACTGAGTCAATGCGGTCTTAGCCTCTCTGGTGTCAACACTCTGTCTGATTTTGGGTTTTTTTTTTTTTTTTCAAAATCAGACTTGACACCAGAGAGGCTGAATACCGCACTGAGTCAATGCGGTCTTAGCCTCTCTGGTGTCAACACTCTGTCTGATTTTGGATTTTTTTTTCTTTTTTTTCCAAAATCAGACTTGACACCAGAGAGGCTGAATACCGCACTGAGTCAATGCGGTCTTAGCCTCTCTGGTCTCAACACTCTGTCTGATTTTGGATTTTTTTTTTTTTTTTCCAAAATCAGACTTGACACCAGAGAGGCTGAATACCGCACTGAGTCAATGCGGTCTTAGCCTCTCTGGTGTCAACACTCTGTCTGATTTTGGATTTTTTTTTTTTTTTCCAAAATCAGACTTGACACCAGAGAGGCTGAATGCCGCACTGAGTCAATGCGGTCTTAGCCTCTCTGGTCTCAACACTCTGTCTGATTTTGGATTTTTTTTTTTTTTTTCCAAAATCAGACTTGACACCAGAGAGGCTGAATACCGCACTGAGTCAATTCGGTCTTAGCCTCTCTGGTCTCAACACTCTGTCTGATTTTGGATTTTTTTTTTTTTTTTTCCAAAATCAGTCTTGACACCAGAGAGGCTGAATACCGCACTGAGTCAATGCGGTCTTAGCCTCTCTGGTGTCAACACTCTGTCTGATTTTGGATTTTTTTTTTTTTTTTTTCCAAAATCAGACTTGACACCAGAGAGGCTGAATGCCGCACTGAGTCAATGCGGTCTTAGCCTCTCTGGTCTCAACACTCTGTCTGATTTTTGATTTTTGATTTTTTTTTTTTCCAAAATCAGACTTGACACCAGAGAGGCTGAATACCGCACTGAGTCAATGCGGTCTTAGTTCTCTGGTGTCAACACTCTGTCTGATTTTGGATTTTTTTTTTTTTTTTTCAAAAATCAGACTTGACACCAGAGAGGTTGAATACCGCACTGAGTCAATGCGGTCTTAGCCTCTCTGGTGTCAACACTCTGTCATATTTTGGATTTTTTTTTTTTTTTTTCAAAAATCAGACTTGACACCAGAGAGGCTGAATACCGCACTGAGTCAATGCGGTCTTAGCCTCTCTGGTGTCAACACTCTGTCTGATTTTGGATTTTGGATTTTTTTTCCAAAATCAGACTTGACACCAGAGAGGCTGAATACCGCACTGAGTCAATGCGGTCTTAGCCTCTCTGGTCTCAACACTCTGTCTGATTTTGGATTTTCTTTTTTTTTTTCCAAAATCAGACTTGACACCAGAGAGGCTGAATACCGCACTGAGTCAATGCGGTCTTAGCCTCTCTGGTGTCAACACTCTGTCTGATTTTGGATTCTTTTTTTTTTTTTCAAATTCAGACTTGACAGCAGAGAGGCTGAATACCGCACTGAGTCAATGCGGTCTTAGCCTCTCTGGTCTCAACACTCTGTCTGATTTTGGATTTCTTTTTTTTTTTCCAAAATCAGACTTGACACCAGAGAGGCTGAATACCGCACTGAGTCAATGCGGTCTTAGCCTCTCTGGTGTCAACACTCTGTCTGATTTTGGTTTTTTTTTTTTTTTTTCAAAATCAGACTTGACACCAGAGAGGCTGAATACCGCACTGAGTCAATGCGGTCTTAGCCTCTCTGGTGTCAACACTCTGTCTGATTTTGGATTTTTTTTTTTTTTTTTTCATAAAATCAGACTTGACACCAGAGAGGCTGAATACCGCAGTGAGTCAATGCGGTCTCAGCCTCTCTGGTCTCAACACTGTGTCTGATTTTGGATTTTTTTTTTTTTTTTTTCCAAAATCAGACTTGACACCAGAGAGGCTGAATACCGCACTGAGTCAATGCGGTCTTAGCCTCTCTGGTCTCAACACTCTGTCTGATTTTGGATTTTTTTTTTTTTTTCCAAAATCAGACTTGACACCAGAGAGGCTGAATACCGCACTGAGTCAATGCGGTCTTAGCCTCTCTGGTGTCAACACTCTGTCTGATTTTGGATTTTTTTTTTTTTTCCAAAATCAGACTTGACACCAGAGAGGCTGAATGCCGCACTGAGTCAATGCGGTCTTAGCCTCTCTGGTCTCAACACTCTGTCTGATTTTGGATTTTTTTTTTTTTTTTCCAAAATCAGACTTGACACCAGAGAGGCTGAATACCGCACTGAGTCAATGCGGTCTTAGCCTCTCTGGTCTCAACACTCTGTCTGATTTTGGATTTTTTTTTTTTTTTTTCCAAAATCAGACTTGACACCAGAGAGGCTGAATACCGCACTGAGTCAATGCGGTCTTAGCGTCTCTGGTGTCAACACTCTGTCTGATTTTGGATTTTTTTTTTTTTTTCAAAAATCAGACTTGACACCAGAGAGGCTGAATACCGCACTGAGTCAATGCGGTCTTAGCCTCTCTGGTCTCAACACTCTGTCTGATTTTGGATTTTTTTTTTTTTTTTCCAAAATCAGACTTGACACCAGAGAGGCTGAATACCGCACTGAGTCAATGCGGTCTTAGCCTCTCTGGTGTCAACACTCTGTCTGATTTAGGATTTTTTTTTTTTTTTTTTCATAAAATCAGACTTGACACCAGAGAGGCTGAATACCGCACTGAGTCAATGCGGTCTCAGCCTCTCTGGTCTCAACACTGTGTCTGATTTTGGATTTTTTTTTTTTTTTTTTCCAAAATCAGACTTGACACCAGAGAGGCTGAATACCGCACTGAGTCAATGCGGTCTTAGCCTCTCTGGTCTCAACACTCTGTCTGATTTTGGATTTTTTTTTTTTTTTTCCAAAATCAGACTTGACACCAGAGAGGCTGAATACCGCACTGAGTCAATGCGGTCTTAGCCTCTCTGGTGTCAACACTCTGTCTGATTTTGGATTTTTTTTTTTTTTTTCCAAAATCAGACTTGACACCAGAGAGGCTGAATACCGCACTGAGTCAATGCGGTCTTAGCCTCTCTGGTCTCAACACTCTGTCTGATTTTGGATTTTTTTTTTTTTTTTTCCAAAATCAGACTTGACACCAGAGAGGCTGAATACCGCACTGAGTCAATGCGGTCTTAGCCTCTCTGGTGTCAACACTCTGTCTGATTTTGGATTTTTTTTTTTTTTTCCAAAATCAGACTTGACACCAGAGAGGCTGAATACCGCACTGAGTCAATGCGGTCTTAGCCTCTCTGGTGTCAACACTCTGTCTGATTTTGGTTTTTTTTTTTTTTTTTCAAAATCAGACTTGACACCAGAGAGGCTGAATACCGCACTGAGTCAATGCGGTCTTAGCCTCTCTGGTGTCAACACTCTGTCTGATTTTGGATTTTTTTTTTTTTTTTTCCAAAATCAGACTTGACACCAGAGAGGCTGAATACCGCACTGAGTCAATGCGGTCTTAGCCTCTCTGGTGTCAACACTCTGTCTGATTTTGGATTTTTTTTTTTTTTTCCAAAATCAGACTTGACACCAGAGAGGCTGAATACCGCACTGAGTCAATGCGGTCTTAGCCTCTCTGGTCTCAACACTCTGTCATATTTTGGATTTTTTTTTTTTTTTTTCAAAAATCAGACTTGACACCAGAGAGGCTGAATACCGCACTGAGTCAATGCGGTCTTAGCCTCTCTGGTGTCAACACTCTGTCTGATTTTCGATTTTGGATTTTTTTTCCAAAATCAGACTTGACACCAGAGAGGCTGAATACCGCACTGAGTCAATGCGGTCTTAGCCTCTCTGGTCTCAACACTCTGTCTGATTTTGGATTTTCTTTTTTTTTTTCCAAAATCAGACTTGACACCAGAGAGGCTGAATACCGCACTGAGTCAATGCGGTCTTAGCCTCTCTGGTGTCAACACTCTGTCTGATTTTGGATTCTTTTTTTTTTTTTCAAATTCAGACTTGACAGCAGAGAGGCTGAATACCGCACTGAGTCAATGCGGTCTTAGCCTCTCTGGTCTCAACACTCTGTCTGATTTTGGATTTTTTTTTTTTTTTTTTCCAAAATCAGACTTGACACCAGAGAGGCTGAATACCGCACTGAGTCAATGCGGTCTTAGCCTCTCTGGTGTCAACACTCTGTCTGATTTTGGATTATTTTATTTTTTTCCCAAAATCAGACTTGACACCAGAGAGGCTGAATACCGCACTGAGTCAATGCGGTCTTAGCCTCTCTGGTGTCAACACTCTGTCTGATTTTGGATTTTTTTTTTTTTCCCAAAATCAGACTTGACACCAGAGAGGCTGAATACCGCACTGAGTCAATGCGGTCTTAGCCTCTCTGGTCTCAACACTCTGTCTGATTTTGGATTTTTTTTTTTTTTTTCCAAAATCAGACTTGACACCAGAGAGGCTGAATACCGCACTGAGTCAATGCGGTCTTAGCCTCTCTGGTGTCAACACTCTGTCTGATTTTGGATTTTTTTTTTTTTTTTCTAAAATCAGACTTGACACCAGAGAGGCTGAATACCGCACTGAGTCAATGCGGTCTTAGCCTCTCTGGTGTCAACACTCTGTCTGATTTTGGATTTTTTTTTTTTTTTTTTTTCCAAAATCAGACTTGACACCAGAGAGGCTGAATACCGCACTGAGTCAATGCGGTCTTAGCCTCTCTGGTGTCAACACTCTGTCTGATTTTGGATTATTTTATTTTTTTCCCAAAATCAGACTTGACACCAGAGAGGCTGAATACCGCACTGAGTCAATGCGGTCTTAGCCTCTCTGGTGTCAACACTCTGTCTGATTTTGGATTTCTTTTTTTTTTTCCAAAATCAGACTTGACACCAGAGAGGCTGAATACCGCACTGAGTCAATGCGGTCTTAGCCTCTCTGGTCTCAACACTCTGTCTGATTTTGGATTTTTTTTTTTTTTTTTTTTTCCAAAATCAGACTTGACACCAGAGAGGCTGAATACCGCACTGAGTCAATGCGGTCTTAGCCTCTCTGGTGTCAACACTCTGTCTGATTTTGGATTATTTTATTTTTTTTCCAAAATCAGACTTGACACCAGAGAGGCTGAATACCGCACTGAGTCAATGCGGTCTTAGCCTCTCTGGTGTCAACACTCTGTCTGATTTTGGATTTCTTTTTTTTTTTTCCAAAATCAGACTTGACACCAGAGAGGCTGAATACCGCACTGAGTCAATGCGGTCTTAGCCTCTCTGGTCTCAACACTCTGTCTGATTTTGGATTTTTTTTTTTTTTTTTTTTCCAAAATCAGACTTGACACCAGAGAGGCTGAATACCGCACTGAGTCAATGCGGTTTTAGCCTCTCTGGTGTCAACACTCTGTCTGATTTTGGATTATTTTATTTTTTTCCCAAAATCAGACTTGACACCAGAGAGGCTGAATACCGCACTGAGTCAATGCGGTCTTAGCCTCTCTGGTGTCAACACTCTGTCTGATTTTGGATTTTTTTTTTTTTCCAAAATCAGACTTGACACCAGAGAGGCTGAATACCGCACTGAGTCAATGCGGTCTTAGCCTCTCTGGTGTCAACACTCTGTCTGATTTTGGATTTTTTTTTTTTTTTTCCAAAATCAGACTTGACACCAGAGAGGCTGAATACCGCACTGAGTCAATGCGGTCTTAGCCTCTCTGGTGTCAACACTCTGTCTGATTTTGGATTTTTTTTTTTTTTTCCAAAATCAGACTTGACACCAGAGAGGCTGAATACCGCACTGAGTCAATGCGGTCTTAGCCTCTCTGGTCTCAACACTCTGTCTGATTTTGTATTTTTTTTTTTTTTTTTTTCCAAAATCAGACGACACCAGAGAGGCTGAATACCGCACTGAGTCAATGCGGTCTTAGCCTCTCTGGTGTCAACACTCTGTCTGATTTTGGATTATTTTATTTTTTTTCCAAAATCAGACTTGACACCAGAGAGGCTGAATACCGCACTGAGTCAATGCGGTCTTAGCCTCTCTGGTGTCAACACTCTGTCTGATTTTGGATTTTTTTTTTTTCCAAAATCAGACTTGACACCAGAGAGGCTGAATACCGCACTGAGTCAATGCGGTCTTAGCCTCTCTGGTCTCAACACTTTGTCTGATTTTGGATTTTTTTTTTTTTTTTCCAAAATCAGACTTGACACCAGAGAGGCTGAATAACGCATTGAGTCAATGCAGTCTTAGCCTCTCTGGTCTCAACACTCTGTCTGATTTTGGATTTTTTTTTTTTTTTTTTTTCCAAAATCAGACGAAACCAGAGAGGCTGAATACCGCACTGAGTCAATGCGGTCTTAGCCTCTCTGGTGTCAACACTCTGTCTGATTTTAGATTATTTATTTATTTTTCCAAAATCAGACTTGACACCAGAGAGGCTGAATACCGCACTGAGTCAATCCGGTCTTAGCCTCTCTGGTGTCAACACTCTGTCTGATTTTGGATTTTTTTTTTTTTACAAAATCAGACTTGACACCAGAGAGGCTGAATACCGCACTGAGTCAATGCAGTCTTAGCCTCTCTGGTCTCAACACTCTGTCTGATTTTGGATTTTTTTTTTTTTTTTTCCAAAATCAGACTTGACACCAGAGAGGCTGAATACCGCACTGAGTCAATGCGGTCTTAGCCTCTCTGGTGTCAACACTCTGTCTGATTTTGGATTTTTTTTTTTTTTTTTCCAAAATCAGACTTGACACCAGAGAGGCTGAATACCGCACTGAGTCAATGCGGTCTTAGCCTCTCTGGTCTCAACACTCTGTCTGATTTTGGATTTTTTTTTTTTTTTTCCAAAATCAGACTTGACACCAGAGAGGCTGAATACCGCACTGAGTCAATGCGGTCTTAGCCTCTCTGGTGTCAACACTCTGTCTGATTTTGGATTTCTTTTTTTTTTTCCAAAATCAGACTTGACACCAGAGAGGCTGAATACCGCACTGAGTCAATGCGGTCTTAGCCTCTCTGGTCTCAACACTCTGTCTGATTTTGGATTTTTTTTTTTTTTTTTTTTCCAAAATCAGACTTGACACCAGATAGGCTGAATACCGCACTGAGTCAATGCGGTCTTAGCCTCTCTGGTGTCAACACTCTGTCTGATTTTGGATTATTTTATTTTTTTCCCAAAATCAGACTTGACACCAGAGAGGCTGAATACCGCACTCAGTCAATGCGGTCTTAGCCTCTCTGGTGTCAACACTCTGTCTGATTTTGGATTTTTTTTTTTTTCCAAAATCAGACTTGACACCAGAGAGGCTGAATACCGCACTGAGTCAATGCGGTCTTAGCCTCTCTGGTGTCAACACTCTGTCTGATTTTGGATTTTTTTTTTTTTTTTCCAAAATCAGACTTCACACCAGAGAGGCTGAATACCGCACTGAGTCAATGCGGTCTTAGCCTCTCTGGTCTCAACACTCTGTCTGATTTTGGATTTTTTTTTTTTTTTTTTTTCCAAAATCAGACTTGACACCAGAGAGGCTGAATACCGCACTGAGTCAATGCGGTCTTAGCCTCTCTGGTCTCAACACTCTGTCTGATTTTGGATTTTTTTTTTTTTTTTTTCCAAAATCAGACTTGACACCAGAGAGGCTGAATACCGCACTGAGTCAATGCGGTCTTAGCCTCTCTGGTGTCAACACTCTGTCTGATTTTGGATTTTTTTTTTTTTTTTTTTTTCCAAAATCAGACTTGACACCAGAGAGGCTGAATACCGCACTGAGTCAATGCGGTCTTAGCCTCTCTGGTGTCAACACTCTGTCTGATTTTGGATTTTTTTTTTTTTTTTTCCAAAATCAGACTTGACACCAGAGAGGCTGAATACCGCACTGAGTCAATGCGGTCTTAGCCTCTCTGGTGTCAACACTCTGTCTGATTTTTGATTTTTTTTTTTTTTTTCCAAAATCAGACTTGACACCAGAGAGGCTGAATACCGCACTGAGTCAATGCGGTCTTAGCCTCTCTGGTCTCAACACTCTGTCTGATTTTGGATTATTTTATTTTTTTTCCAAAATCAGACTTGACACCAGAGAGGCTGAATACCGCACTGAGTCAATGCGGTCTTAGCCTCTCTGGTGTCAACACTCTGTCTGATTTTGGATTTCTTTTTTTTTTCCAAAATCAGACTTGACACCAGAGAGGCTGAATACCGCACTGAGTCAATGCGGTCTTAGCCTCTCTGGTCTCAACACTCTGTCTGATTTTGGATTTTTTTTTTTTTTTTTTTTTCCAAAATCAGACTTGACACCAGAGAGGCTGAATACCGCACTGAGTCAATGCGGTCTTAGCCTCTCTGGTGTCAACACTCTGTCTGATTTTGGATTATTTTATTTTTTTCCCAAAATCAGACTTGACACCAGAGAGGCTGAATACCGCACTGAGTCAATGCGGTCTTAGCCTCTCTGGTGTCAACACTCTGTCTGATTTTGGATTTTTTTTTTTTTCCAAAATCAGACTTGACACCAGAGAGGCTGAATACCGCACTGAGTCAATGCGGTCTTAGCCTCTCTGGTGTCAACACTCTGTCTGATTTTGGATTTTTTTTTTTTTTTTCCAAAATCAGACTTGACACCAGAGAGGCTGAATACCGCACTGAGTCAATGCGGTCTTAGCCTCTCTGGTCTCAACACTCTGTCTGATTTTGGATTTTTTTTTTTTTTTTCCAAAATCAGACTTGACACCAGAGAGGCTGAATACCGCACTGAGTCAATGCGGTCTTAGCCTCTCTGGTGTCAACACTCTGTCTGATTTTGGATTTTTTTTTTTTTTTTCTAAAATCAGACTTGACACCAGAGAGGCTGAATACCGCACTGAGTCAATGCGGTCTTAGCCTCTCTGGTGTCAACACTCTGTCTGATTTTGGATTTTTTTTTTTTTTTTTTTTCCAAAATCAGACTTGACACCAGAGAGGCTGAATACCGCACTGAGTCAATGCGGTCTTAGCCTCTCTGGTGTCAACACTCTGTCTGATTTTGGATTATTTTATTTTTTTCCCAAAATCAGACTTGACACCAGAGAGGCTGAATACCGCACTGAGTCAATGCGGTCTTAGCCTCTCTGGTGTCAACACTCTGTCTGATTTTGGATTTTTTTTTTTTTCCAAAATCAGACTTGACACCAGAGAGGCTGAATACCGCACTGAGTCAATGCGGTCTTAGCCTCTCTGGTCTCAACACTCTGTCTGATTTTGGATTTTTTTTTTTTTTTTTTCCAAAATCAGACTTGACACCAGAGAGGCTGAATACCGCACTGAGTCAATGCGGTCTTAGCCTCTCTGGTGTCAACACTCTGTCTGATTTTGGATTTTTTTTTTTTTTTTTTTTCCAAAATCAGACTTGACACCAGAGAGGCTGAATACCGCACTGAGTCAATGCGGTCTTAGCCTCTCTGGTGTCAACACTCTGTCTGATTTTGGATTATTTTATTTTTTTCCCAAAATCAGACTTGACACCAGAGAGGCTGAGTACCGCACTGAGTCAATGCGGTCTTAGCCTCTCTGGTCTCAACACTCTGTCTGATTTTGGATTTTTTTTTTTTTTTTTCCAAAATCAGACTTGACACCAGAGAGGCTGAATACCGCACTGAGTCAATGCGGTCTTAGCCTCTCTGGTGTCAACACTCTGTCTGATTTTGGATTTTTTTTTTTTTTTTCCAAAATCAGACTTGACACCAGAGAGGCTGAATACCGCACTGAGTCAATGCGGTCTTAGCCTCTCTGGTCTCAACACTCTGTCTGATTTTGGATTATTTTATTTTTTTTCCAAAATCAGACTTGACACCAGAGAGGCTGAATACCGCACTGAGTCAATGCGGTCTTAGCCTCTCTGGTGTCAACACTCTGTCTGATTTTGGATTTTTTTTTTTTTTTTCCAAAATCAGACTTGACACCAGAGAGGCTGAATACCGCACTGAGTCAATGCGGTCTTAGCCTCTCTGGTGTCAACACTCTGTCTGATTTTGGATTTTTTTTTTTTTTTCCAAAATCAGACTTGACACCAGAGAGGCTGAATACCGCACTGAGTCAATGCGGTCTTAGCCTCTCTGGTCTCAACACTCTGTCTGATTTTGGATTTTTTTTTTTTTTTTTTCCAAAATCAGACGACACCAGAGAGGCTGAATACCGCACTGAGTCAATGCGGTCTTAGCCTCTCTGGTGTCAACACTCTGTCTGATTTTGGATTATTTTATTTTTTTTCCAAAATCAGACTTGACACCAGAGAGGCTGAATACCGCACTGAGTCAATGCGGTCTTAGCCTCTCTGGTGTCAACACTCTGTCTGATTTTGGATTTTTTTTTTTTCCAAAATCAGACTTGACACCAGAGAGGCTGAATACCGCACTGAGTCAATGCGGTCTTAGCCTCTCTGGTCTCAACACTCTGTCTGATTTTGGATTTTTTTTTTTTTTTTTTCCAAAATCAGACGACACCAGAGAGGCTGAATACCGCACTGAGTCAATGCGGTCTTAGCCTCTCTGGTGTCAACACTCTGTCTGATTTTGGATTATTTTATTTTTTTTCCAAAATCAGACTTGACACCAGAGAGGCTGAATACCGCACTGAGTCAATGCGGTCTTAGCCTCTCTGGTGTCAACACTCTGTCTGATTTTGGATTTTTTTTTTTTCCAAAATCAGACTTGACACCAGAGAGGCTGAATACCGCACTGAGTCAATGCAGTCTTAGCCTCTCTGGTCTCAACACTCTGTCTGATTTTGGATTTTTTTTTTTTTTTTTTTCCCAAAATCAGACGACACCAGAGAGGCTGAATACCGCACTGAGTCAATGCGGTCTTAGCCTCTCTGGTGTCAACACTCTGTCTGATTTTGGATTTTTTTTTTTTTTTCCCAAAATCAGACTTGACACCAGAGCGGCTGAATACCGCACTGAGTCAATGCGGTCTTAGCCTCTCTGGTGTCAACACTCTGTCTGATTTTGGATTTTTTTTTTTTTCCAAAATCAGACTTGACACCAGAGAGGCTGAATACCGCACTGAGTCAATGCGGTCTTAGCCTCTCTGGTCTCAACACTTTGTCTGATTTTGGATTTTTTTTTTTTTTTCCAAAATCAGACTTGACACCAGAGAGGCTGAATACCGCACTGAGTCAATGCGGTCTTAGCCTCTCTGGTCTCAACACTCTGTCTGATTTTGGATTTTTTTTTTTTTTTTCCAAAATCAGACTTGACACCAGAGAGGCTGAATACCGCACTGAGTCAATGCGGTCTTAGCCTCTCTGGTGTCAACACTCTGTCTGATTTTGGATTTCTTTTTTTTTTTCCAAAATCAGACTTGACACCAGAGAGGCTGAATACCGCACTGAGTCAATGCGATCTTAGCCTCTCTGGTCTCAACACTCTGTCTGATTTTGGATTTTTTTTTTTTTTTTTTTTTCCAAAATCAGACTTGACACCAGAGAGGCTGAATACCGCACTGAGTCAATGCGGTCTTAGCCTCTCTGGTGTCAACACTCTGTCTGATTTTGGATTATTTTATTTTTTTCCCAAAATCAGACTTGACACCAGAGAGGCTGAATACCGCACTGAGTCAATGCGGTCTTAGCCTCTCTGGTGTCAACACTCTGTCTGATTTTGGATTTTTTTTTTTTTTCCAAAATCAGACTTGACACCAGAGAGGCTGAATACCGCACTGAGTCAATGCGGTCTTAGCCTCTCTGGTGTCAACACTCTGTCTGATTTTGGATTTTTTTTTTTTTTTTTCCAAAATCAGACTTGACACCAGAGAGGCTGAATACCGCACTGAGTCAATGCGGTCTTAGCCTCTCTGGTCTCAACACTCTGTCTGATTTTGGATTTTTTTTTTTTTTTTTTTCCAAAATCAGACTTGACACCAGAGAGGCTGAATACCGCACTGAGTCAATGCGGTCTTAGCCTCTCTGGTCTCAACACTCTGTCTGATTTTGGATTTTTTTTTTTTTTTTCCAAAATCAGACTTGACACCAGAGAGGCTGAATACCGCACTGAGTCAATGCGGTCTTAGCCTCTCTGGTGTCAACACTCTGTCTGATTTTGGATTTTTTTTTTTTTTTTTTTTTCCAAAATCAGACTTGACACCAGAGAGGCTGAATACCGCACTGAGTCAATGCGGTCTTAGCCTCTCTGGTGTCAACACTCTGTCTGATTTTGGATTATTTTATTTTTTTCCCAAAATCAGACTTGACACCAGAGAGGCTGAATACCGCACTGAGTCAATGCGGTCTTAGCCTCTCTGGTGTCAACACTCTGTCTGATTTTGGATTTTTTTTTTTTTTTTCCAAAATCAGACTTGACACCAGAGAGGCTGAATACCGCACTGAGTCAATGCGGTCTTAGCCTCTCTGGTGTCAACACTCTGTCTGATTTTTGATTTTTTTTTTTTTTTTCCAAAATCAGACTTGACACCAGAGAGGCTGAATACCGCACTGAGTCAATGCGGTCTTAGCCTCTCTGGTCTCAACACTCTGTCTGATTTTGGATTATTTTATTTTTTTTCCAAAATCAGACTTGACACCAGAGAGGCTGAATACCGCACTGAGTCAATGCGGTCTTAGCCTCTCTGGTGTCAACACTCTGTCTGATTTTGGATTTCTTTTTTTTTTTCCAAAATCAGACTTGACACCAGAGAGGCTGAATACCGCACTGAGTCAATGCGGTCTTAGCCTCTCTGGTCTCAACACTCTGTCTGATTTTGGATTTTTTTTTTTTTTTTTTTTCCAAAATCAGACTTGACACCAGAGAGGCTGAATACCGCACTGAGTCAATGCGGTCTTAGCCTCTCTGGTGTCAACACTCTGTCTGATTTTGGATTTTTTTTTTTTTTTCCCAAAATCAGACTTGACACCAGAGAGGCTGAATACCGCACTGAGTCAATGCGGTCTTAGCCTCTCTGGTGTCAACACTCTGTCTGATTTTGGATTTTTTTTTTTTTCCAAAATCAGACTTGACACCAGAGAGGCTGAATACCGCACTGAGTCAATGCGGTCTTAGCCTCTCTGGTGTCAACACTCTGTCTGATTTTGGATTTTTTTTTTTTTTTTCCAAAATCAGACTTGACACCAGAGAGGCTGAATACCGCACTGAGTCAATGCGGTCTTAGCCTCTCTGGTGTCAACACTCTGTCTGATTTTGGATTTTTTTTTTTTTTTTTCCAAAATCAGACTTGACACCAGAGAGGCTGAATACCGCACTGAGTCAATGCGGTCTTAGCCTCTCTGGTGTCAACACTCTGTCTGATTTTTGATTTTTTTTTTTTTTTTCCAAAATCAGACTTGACACCAGAGAGGCTGAATACCGCACTGAGTCAATGCGGTCTTAGCCTCTCTGGTCTCAACACTCTGTCTGATTTTGGATTATTTTATTTTTTTTCCAAAATCAGACTTGACACCAGAGAGGCTGAATACCGCACTGAGTCAATGCGGTCTTAGCCTCTCTGGTGTCAACACTCTGTCTGATTTTGGATTTCTTTTTTTTTTCCAAAATCAGACTTGACACCAGAGAGGCTGAATACCGCACTGAGTCAATGCGGTCTTAGCCTCTCTGGTCTCAACACTCTGTCTGATTTTGGATTTTTTTTTTTTTTTTTTTTTCCAAAATCAGACTTGACACCAGAGAGGCTGAATACCGCACTGAGTCAATGCGGTCTTAGCCTCTCTGGTGTCAACACTCTGTCTGATTTTGGATTATTTTATTTTTTTCCCAAAATCAGACTTGACACCAGAGAGGCTGAATACCGCACTGAGTCAATGCGGTCTTAGCCTCTCTGGTGTCAACACTCTGTCTGATTTTGGATTTTTTTTTTTTTTCCAAAATCAGACTTGACACCAGAGAGGCTGAATACCGCACTGAGTCAATGCGGTCTTAGCCTCTCTGGTGTCAACACTCTGTCTGATTTTGGATTTTTTTTTTTTTTTTCCAAAATCAGACTTGACACCAGAGAGGCTGAATACCGCACTGAGTCAATGCGGTCTTAGCCTCTCTGGTCTCAACACTCTGTCTGATTTTGGATTTTTTTTTTTTTTTTCCAAAATCAGACTTGACACCAGAGAGGCTGAATACCGCACTGAGTCAATGCGGTCTTAGCCTCTCTGGTGTCAACACTCTGTCTGATTTTGGATTTTTTTTTTTTTTTTCTAAAATCAGACTTGACACCAGAGAGGCTGAATACCGCACTGAGTCAATGCGGTCTTAGCCTCTCTGGTGTCAACACTCTGTCTGATTTTGGATTTTTTTTTTTTTTTTTTTTCCAAAATCAGACTTGACACCAGAGAGGCTGAATACCGCACTGAGTCAATGCGGTCTTAGCCTCTCTGGTGTCAACACTCTGTCTGATTTTGGATTATTTTATTTTTTTCCCAAAATCAGACTTGACACCAGAGAGGCTGAATACCGCACTGAGTCAATGCGGTCTTAGCCTCTCTGGTGTCAACACTCTGTCTGATTTTGGATTTTTTTTTTTTTTCCAAAATCAGACTTGACACCAGAGAGGCTGAATACCGCACTGAGTCAATGCGGTCTTAGCCTCTCTGGTCTCAACACTCTGTCTGATTTTGGATTTTTTTTTTTTTTTTTCCAAAATCAGACTTGACACCAGAGAGGCTGAATACCGCACTGAGTCAATGCGGTCTTAGCCTCTCTGGTGTCAACACTCTGTCTGATTTTGGATTTTTTTTTTTTTTTTTTTCCAAAATCAGACTTGACACCAGAGAGGCTGAATACCGCACTGAGTCAATGCGGTCTTAGCCTCTCTGGTGTCAACACTCTGTCTGATTTTGGATTATTTTATTTTTTTCCCAAAATCAGACTTGACACCAGAGAGGCTGAGTACCGCACTGAGTCAATGCGGTCTTAGCCTCTCTGGTCTCAACACTCTGTCTGATTTTGGATTTTTTTTTTTTTTTTTCCAAAATCAGACTTGACACCAGAGAGGCTGAATACCGCACTGAGTCAATGCGGTCTTAGCCTCTCTGGTGTCAACACTCTGTCTGATTTTGGATTTTTTTTTTTTTTTTTCCAAAATCAGACTTGACACCAGAGAGGCTGAATACCGCACTGAGTCAATGCGGTCTTAGCCTCTCTGGTCTCAACACTCTGTCTGATTTTGGATTATTTTATTTTTTTTCCAAAATCAGACTTGACACCAGAGAGGCTGAATACCGCACTGAGTCAATGCGGTCTTAGCCTCTCTGGTGTCAACACTCTGTCTGATTTTGGATTTTTTTTTTTTTTTTCCAAAATCAGACTTGACACCAGAGAGGCTGAATACCGCACTGAGTCAATGCGGTCTTAGCCTCTCTGGTGTCAACACTCTGTCTGATTTTGGATTTTTTTTTTTTTTTTCCAAAATCAGACTTGACACCAGAGAGGCTGAATACCGCACTGAGTCAATGCGGTCTTAGCCTCTCTGGTCTCAACACTCTGTCTGATTTTGGATTTTTTTTTTTTTTTTTTCCAAAATCAGACTGACACCAGAGAGGCTGAATACCGCACTGAGTCAATGCGGTCTTAGCCTCTCTGGTGTCAACACTCTGTCTGATTTTGGATTATTTTATTTTTTTTCCAAAATCAGACTTGACACCAGAGAGGCTGAATACCGCACTGAGTCAATGCGGTCTTAGCCTCTCTGGTGTCAACACTCTGTCTGATTTTGGATTTTTTTTTTTTTCCAAAATCAGACTTGACACCAGAGAGGCTGAATACCGCACTGAGTCAATGCGGTCTTAGCCTCTCTGGTCTCAACACTCTGTCTGATTTTGGATTTTTTTTTTTTTTTTTCCAAAATCAGACGACACCAGAGAGGCTGAATACCGCACTGAGTCAATGCGGTCTTAGCCTCTCTGGTGTCAACACTCTGTCTGATTTTGGATTATTTTATTTTTTTTCCAAAATCAGACTTGACACCAGAGAGGCTGAATACCGCACTGAGTCAATGCGATCTTAGCCTCTCTGGTCTCAACACTCTGTCTGATTTTGGATTTTTTTTTTTTTTTTTTTTTCCAAAATCAGACTTGACACCAGAGAGGCTGAATACCGCACTGAGTCAATGCGGTCTTAGCCTCTCTGGTGTCAACACTCTGTCTGATTTTGGATTATTTTATTTTTTTCCCAAAATCAGACTTGACACCAGAGAGGCTGAATACCGCACTGAGTCAATGCGGTCTTAGCCTCTCTGGTGTCAACACTCTGTCTGATTTTGGATTTTTTTTTTTTTTCCAAAATCAGACTTGACACCAGAGAGGCTGAATACCGCACTGAGTCAATGCGGTCTTAGCCTCTCTGGTGTCAACACTCTGTCTGATTTTGGATTTTTTTTTTTTTTTTCCAAAATCAGACTTGACACCAGAGAGGCTGAATACCGCACTGAGTCAATGCGGTCTTCTCTGGTCTCAACACTCTGTCTGATTTTGGATTTTTTTTTTTTTTTTTCCAAAATCAGACTTGACACCAGAGAGGCTGAATACCGCACTGAGTCAATGCGGTCTTAGCCTCTCTGGTCTCAACACTCTGTCTGATTTTGGATTTTTTTTTTTTTTTTCCAAAATCAGACTTGACACCAGAGAGGCTGAATACCGCACTGAGTCAATGCGGTCTTAGCCTCTCTGGTGTCAACACTCTGTCTGATTTTGGATTTTTTTTTTTTTTTTTTTCCAAAATCAGACTTGACACCAGAGAGGCTGAATACCGCACTGAGTCAATGCGGTCTTAGCCTCTCTGGTGTCAACACTCTGTCTGATTTTGGATTATTTTATTTTTTTTCCCAAAATCAGACTTGACACCAGAGAGGCTGAATACCGCACTGAGTCAATGCGGTCTTAGCCTCTCTGGTGTCAACACTCTGTCTGATTTTGGATTTTTTTTTTTTTTTTCCAAAATCAGACTTGACACCAGAGAGGCTGAATACCGCACTGAGTCAATGCGGTCTTAGCCTCTCTGGTGTCAACACTCTGTCTGATTTTTGGATTTTTTTTTTTTTTTTCCAAAATCAGACTTGACACCAGAGAGGCTGAATACCGCACTGAGTCAATGCGGTCTTAGCCTCTCTGGTCTCAACACTCTGTCTGATTTTGGATTATTTTTTTTTTTTCCAAAATCAGACTTGACACCAGAGAGGCTGAATACCGCACTGAGTCAATGCGGTCTTAGCCTCTCTGGTGTCAACACTCTGTCTGATTTTGGATTTCTTTTTTTTTTTCCAAAATCAGACTTGACACCAGAGAGGCTGA
>NW_028151115.1:25000-35172 GCF_964638095.1 Poromitra crassiceps | reverse complement strand
AACCTGGTTCCACTTAACGAGTGGCAATCGAGGTTCGTGGTACAAGTTAACTACAATCAAGCTTATCTGGTTTAGACAAACCAGATCAAGGGACAGATCCTGGATCTTCTTATAGAACATTCGTGGTATAGGGCCCAGTTCTCTTTCTCTATCAAATAGCTCCATAATAGCAAAAAGATATACTGTCGATGATTTTCACGGAATTGCGTTGTTAGAGAACAGTTTGGAACATAGCTTATGTCCTGTTAGTTATTGCACTAGCAACACTACAACAGTACCCTATACTACGAAGCTATCTTAACAGACCCGCGATCTGTCACTTTGATCTGGTTTGACTGAACAGGATCAAAGCTATCTAGTTTAACGATACTACGATGCTGGTTTTCTACTCGATAACTGAAGCTGGATTTATCTGGGATCTGCCTGTGCACGCGCACGTTTTTCGCTCGAGCACAGGCGCACGTCCATGCGAAAGAGGTGCGTTAGCCAATCACATTATGAACAGCTGAGTTGATCCACGCCCACACACATTTCCACACCCATTTCCTCGTTCAATGAAAGCGCAGTGTGATCAGAGTTATAGCGGATATTTAATGTAGCCATCATGTCAGAATGAAAATCCGCGTTGGATATAGTCTGCTGAAGGACTGCCTAAAGCTGCCGCTTGTATTCACATCAGTCATTTGATTTACTTTGATCAGCGATTTCTGTCTCCTACAGCAGCTTTTTGCGAGTGTAAATGTAAATGTGTAATCTCAGTCCACAATCTGTAAGCCTATTTAGACCATAGATTTAGAAACGCATGCTCAATGAATAATGATCTCTATCACTCATTATGTGTGTGGTTGCACTGATCGAATAATTCATATATAAAATAATGATAGCCTAATAGGCTATAAAAGAGAAAACTGCTGAACTGAATTGAGACGATGCGGGCATAGTTTTCATTGATAAAAACTAGCCTATTTTTGCTCATATATTGGCATACAGCCTACAGGACACAGTTCCAGCTGAAACATGCAAGAGTAGCCTGCATATTTAGTATTGGGGCTATCCCATATTTATCCCATATCTATATTATATGTATAGGCTTTTCTGGCATGTAGGAGAATAACACCCTCACTCCATTTGAGGCTCTGTTTATGATATGCACTGCGGTGATTAATAGTGATCATATTTCTCCACGCATCGTTGAGCTGTTAAGACATAAAGTGGTAAGTAGGCTTAATTTAATTATGTAGCCTACAGAGCCACAAATGTTTTTCTTGTTCTATTCTCAGTTGACTGCAATCTATTTTTCATATGGCGATCTTATATGAATGGTGAGTGACTCCAGAGAGCCGATTATATGGGTCTGTCATGGATTTTGATCTTATCCTCTGAAGCTAACCTGGTCGGGACCAGGTTAGCTTTGCAGCGTGAGTTGCCATGGTGATTGAACTAGGTTAGAAGTTAACTTGCTTTGTAGTACGGCTAAACCAGGTTCAAACTCAAACTTACTCGGATAAGGCATTAATCTAGCTACGTAGTACAGGCCCCTGGAAGTAGTTGTTATCGGGTTGAAACGTTGTTGTTGTCGAGTTGAAACGTTGTTGTTGTCGAGTTGGAACGTTGTTGTTGTCGAGTTGGAACATTGTTGTTGTCGAGTTGCTGTTGTCATTGTTGTTGTCGAGTTGTTGTTGTTGCTGTTATTATTATTGGTCAAATAACATTCAATCATCTGATGAAATAGTTGAAATGGTGTAAACGCAGCCTAAGGGCCTGTGTCCACCTAGCGTCTTTTCCTCAGGTCCAGCGTCTTTTTTCAGTTGTTTCCAATGGGGGGAGAGCGTATGCGAGCGCACACGCACGTCTAGAGAAAGTGCGCTGCACCCAGCGTCTATTTTCAGAGCGCTCCGGCGTTTTTGTGCGCCGGCTCCCAGCGCTCCCAGCTGAGAATAATTTAACTTTTCAGAAAGACGCTGGTGTCGGGTGCTCCTTTTCTGGCAACTAATCATATGGAGAAACTATCGCAACAGAGACAGAAAGGCTCAATTGTGGGAGCAGATTGGCTAGACACTTAATATTTCTGGTGAGTGTTGTGCTTACTGCTTTTAATAGCGTAGCCTACCTGTGTTGTTAGCTTGCAAGCTGAACTAACGTTACTTTCAGACTGCTTCCTTGTATATTGTGCGCTGGGATCAGCGCTACCCAGCACACTCTCAGCGTTTAACGTCGGAAAAAGACGCTAGGTGGACACAGGCCCTAATCAAGGTTACATTAGAACAGTGGTTCTCAACTGGTGTAGCCTCAGGACCCACTATTTTCCTTGTCATGAAGTCGTGACCCAAATTTCAGATTTGTTTTTAAACCACTCAAATTTATTGCACAAAAAATAGCGCATTAATTTAATACACAATGCCTTCATGCACTGTTATGAACCTCAAATGAACAAAAATGTGCAACTAGGGCTAAAAACGAATTGAAATAAGGCAGACTTGAATTACAGGCCTATATGTTTTTAAGTCAAACTGGTCATGCTCAGAAAGTCTTATTTGAACTGTATGAAATATGAAATAAAAGGCAGACTTATCTTGAATTGCATGCATATATGTTTTTAAACAAGTTAATAATAATAATAATAATAATAATAATAATAATAATAATAATAATAATAATAATAATAATAATAAAACAAGTTAACCTGGTCATGCTAATCCAGTTTCAATAGTCTGAATTTAACTAATATGAAATAAAAAGGCAGACTTTTCTTGAATCACAGGCAGGCTACCGTATATGCTTTTTAGTTAAACTGGTCATAACTTTTAATTAAACTGGGGCCATGCTAATCCAGTTTCAATCATCTGAATTGAACTAAAATTAAATATGAAATGAAAAGTCAGACTTCTCTTGAATTACAGGCAGAGCATATGCTTCAGCTTGTTAAACAAGTAAAACTGGTCAGGCTAATCCAGTTTCAATAATCTTAATAATAAAAAAAAAAAAATTGGCCAATGTCCGCGACCCAATCAAAAAAACGGCCCCACCAGTTGAGAAATGCTGCATTAGAACACATGTGAAGCGGAGCGATATACATACAGTGATGCGTCCCAGTGCTGTTACACTGAATATCAGCACTCTTGTCCAATCAAATTGCTTGGCCGGAACTACAGTAACTGTTGTATAGAGGGCGGCATTAGCTCAGGAGGTAGAGCTGTCGCCTGGGAATCGGAAGGTTCCCGGTTCGAGCCTGACTCCTAGTGTGTCGAAGTGTCCTTGAGCAAGGCACTGAAAACCTAACTGCTCCCAACGAGCAGTTAACGCCTTGCATAGAAGCCGTCGGTATGTGAGTGTGAATGGGTGAATGTGAGGTATTCATGTAAAAGCACTTTGGGTAGTCAATGAGACTATATAAAATGCGCTCTATAAATACAGTTACCATTTAGTGTTGATCGTTTAAAATCATTGTTCAAACTGTTCCTTCTTATCAGCTGGAGACTTGTGTGACCTGCTCCCATCAGCTCTTCGGCTAAATGTGAGGTATTCATGTAAAAGCACTTTGGGTAGTCAATGAGACTATATAAAATGCGCTCTATAAATACAGTTACCATTTAGTGTTGATCGTTTAAAATCATTGTTCAAACTGTTCCTTCTTATCAGCTGGAGACTTGTGTGACCTGCTCCCATCAGCTCTTCGGCTAAATGAGAGAGGGCAGCACGAGGAGGAGACAGTGAGACAGGAAGCAGGATGCACTTTCATTAAGACAAAGAGGAGGATTCAGAGGAGGTCAACTAATCCATGACTCCTGACCATCAGGAACATCGCGCATCAGATAAAATAATTTGATTTGAACTCATTTCCATCAAGAAATATTCATGAAAGTGCTTTGATCTGAGGGCTCAAAGTTCTCTGGTCTTCACTCTCAAAATAAATCTGCCCCACTTTCCCTCATCAGCTGGGAGCCTGTCTCAACTACTCTCCTCAGATCTACAAATGAAATCAGAGTGGTCCGACCGTCCGAGCCTTCCTGGCAAATGACGGGCAAGCGGCAGAGCAGCTGACTGGAGCTCTCAGTGGCTCTGCCATAAATCTCCTCTCCACCAGCACTGACCTCAGCTGAGTCCTGACTGCTGACAGCTGCTCACACCATGCAATGGCCTCTAGCTGCCCAGTGCAGAGCAGTACCAGCCATATACAGTAGGATATACAGTAGGGACACCAAAGTGACCTGTGGATTTTCTTTCTATAAAGAAACAATATGCATTATGTCCTCTGCTAGTAGCTGGACTCCAATGAACCCTAGTCATGGAAAAGTTGTGTTAAAAAGTATTGTGTTCATGAAGAGAGATTTATATGTGGCATCATGCATCACTCCCTTCAACTCTTCCTGCATCTTTACCTTCCTTTCTTCCCTCCTCTCCTCTCTCTCTCTCTGAAGACACATCACTCCCTTCAACTCTTCCTGTATCTTTACCTTCCTTTCTTCCCTCCTCTCCTCTCTCTCTCTCTGAATACACATCACTCCCTTCAACTCTTCCTGCATCTTTACCTTCCTTTCTTCCCTCCTCTCCTCTCTCTCTCTCTGAAGACACATCACTCCCTTCAACTCTTCCTGTATCTTTACCTTCTTTTCTTCCCTCCTCTCCTCTCTCTCTGAAGACACATCACTCCCTTCAACTCTTCCTGCATCTTTACCTTCCTTTCTTCCCTCCTCTCCTCTCTCTCTCTCTGAAGACACATCACTCCCTTCAACTCTTCCTGTATCTTTACCTTCTTTTCTTCCCTCCTCTCCTCTCTCTCTCTCTGAAGACACATCACTCCCTTCAACTCTTCCTGTATCTTTACCTTCCTTTCTTCCCTCCTCTCCTCTCTCTCTCTCTGAAGACACATCACTCCCTTCAACTCTTCCTGTATCTTTACCTTCTTTTCTTCCCTCCTCTCCTCTCTCTCTCTCTGAAGACACATCACTCCCTTCAACTCTTCCTGTATCTTTACCTTCCTTTCTTCCCTCCTCTCCTCTCTCTCTCTCTTAAGACACATCACTCCCTTCAACTCTTCCTGTATCTTTACCTTCCTTTCTTCCCTCCTCTCCTCTCTCTCTCTCTTAAGACACATCACTCCCTTCAACTCTTCCTGTATCTTTACCTTCCTTTCTTCCCTCCTCTCCTCTCTCTCTCTCTGAAGACACATCACTCCCTTCAACTCTTCCTGTATCTTTACCTTCCTTTCTTCCCTCCTCTCCTCTCTCTCTCTCTTAAGACACATCACTCCCTTCAACTCTTCCTGTATCTTTACCTTCCTTTCTTCCCTCCTCTCCTCTCTCTCTCTCTTAAGACACATCACTCCCTTCAACTCTTCCTGTATCTTTACCTTCCTTTCTTCCCTCCTCTCCTCTCTCTCTCTCTTAAGACACATCACTCCCTTCAACTCTTCCTGTATCTTTACCTTCCTTTCTTCCCTCCTCTCCTCGCTCTCTCTCTGAAGACACAACGCTCCCTTCAGCTCTCCCTCCCTCTTAACACTTTCAGTGCCACGGCCCTTGGGCAAAAGGTTGCTTGCTGTGCCACATAGGCCGCAATGCATTTTAAAACAGTCATATAATTTCTTTAATAATTACTATGTAAACACTGAACACGCACAAATAACGATGAGACTCTCTTCTATCACCTGCAAAAAAAAGTTTATTGATCCCATTTTCCGTTCTTTAGTTATGAGCCGGAGAAGATAGCTTGATTGAACGAAAAACAGAGCTTTTTTTCTACGAGCTGAGATAATGAGCCTTTTGTGAAATTAAACATTTCAAGCACATCACTGACTCTGAAGCTAATTTTCTGATGTAGTCACACCTCAAAAATAATTTCCTTCAATAAAACAGTGAAGGCAAGGGAATTTTGTTTGGAAGAATAATATTTTTAGCTGAAACCAGCAGCGCTGGCGCCTGCATGCGCTGCTGGTTGCAGCTTCTTGCTGATCTTTTGCTGCTGGTGGGCATCGGATATTCTGGCTTGCGTTTGCCAACCCTGTCCTGCTGTCTGGGTCTGTGTTGTGTACTTGGCTCTGCGTGCCCACCTCCCCCCCTCCTCCTCCCCCCGTTGTGGGAGGAGTGTCTCTCTGCTCTGCTGTATTCTCTGCCTGTGCTCAGCACTGAAAAAGTCCGCTAGTTCCTGCTTTTTTACAGCCGCGTGTACCAGCTCCCATGCTTCAAGTTGAGAATAATAACAAATCCACGGCTGATCATGCAAATCGTGTTGCAGCGGACACGGAGGCTGTTGCAGCGGACACCGAGGTGCTCAATTGTGATAGCAGATTGGCTGCTGCAGGGGCACAGCTAAACGTTGCTTCAATGAAGCCGCTGCATACGGACGGATGCGATGCGATTTCCTTCCCCCCAATGACTTCTTCTGTGTGTTTCACTCCACGTTCTCTCATCTGGAGAGCGCTGTCGCCACCTAAGGGTTCTGTAAAATAGGTTAGACACATTCAATACCTCTGATACTGTAAGAGGCGATGTAAGAGGCATAGATCGACACCCCCCCGTCAAAAAAAAAAATTCGAGTTATTGACGCCATTTGGCGTCGCTGGCACTGTACGGTAAATTTCTAATGACGCCATATGGCGTCGCTGGCACTGAATGTGTTAACCAGGGGTGCCCAAATGATTTCCCATGAAGGGCCAAAACTCAATCTGGGTGGAGGGCCGAGGGCCAAAAATAAACGTTGTGGAATTACATTAAAATGGTATTGTGTTTTATAGAAAATTAACATTCTAAATCTCAAATAACATTTCAATATAATAATCTACTTTTTATCTGTTTGGTAATTGTAATAATTTGCAATTGGTTATATATATTTAAAAAAACATCTGCATTTGCGGGGAGCTTAAACATTTAAGGCCGTTTCTCACTGGTGCGGTGCGGAATGCGTTGCGATATGCGATGCGAAATTTCGTGCGGATTTTCCGCATTGCAAACTATACACACAGGTCCGGGTGCGAATTATTCGCATTCCCACGTTCATTTTCCGTCGGCGGAAAAACAGTGAGCAGAGACCACAATGCAGTCAAGCAGTAGTAGTAGCAGTGATGACGACCTGCTCCTCATATTGCTGAGAAAACAAACGAGAAAGAGGAAAAGAAGGTTCTGGGTTCACCCAATTTTAGAGAGGCGCACAGAACATGGCGAGTTTCATCAGCTGGTCGAGGAGCGCCTGTATCACAGTCGCTTCAGGCATTCTATTTCAGAATGGGAGTTGAGCAATTTGAGGCTCTGTTGGGGATGATAGCCCCTCACATAATGAGGAAACACACAAACTACCGCAAACCTATCGACCCTGAACAACGACTGGCAGTGTGTTTGAGGTGAGCATTTTCATGTAATTTATTTTGTTTACCGTCTTTTGCTTTAAAAAAAAATCACGATATACGAGGGATCAGTGTTTGTAAACAAACGGCGAAACTGGGGGGGACGTTCACGCTAGGAAGGCTATAGATATCCTGTAACGTTACAGTAGGCTATGAACACAAATTGAATCATCACCATGCCAAACAGCAGCGCAGCTCCATACTACAATGTGACGTCAGTTGTAAATAAAGGATTTCATTGGTCAAACGTATCTTGCCGCATCCGAAAATCCGCGGAAGTCAAAGTCCGTGCGGAAAAATAAACCCCCGCACGAATGTTCCGCCTCGGTGTGCAAGGTTCAATTGCAACTCATTAAAACATTTTGTTGCGAATCTCCGTGCCGAATATTCGCGCGAAAATCCGCACCGGTGTGAAACGGCCTTTAATCAGTAAACACCCAGTTAAAAAGTTGTATTTTCCACCTTTGTAATCAAGAGAGAAATTTGACTTAATTCACAACTTGAAAAATCCTCAAGGTACTTTGAAAATCAGCTTTATTGTCCATCTTTTGTAAACAATTTGCCATGACAATTTGCAGGGATGCAATCTCAGGAGTGAAAATGTGACACACAAACACACACATGCACAATAGGGCAGACACAACCACTCTTATAAGAGCCCTATTTCTTATCTTAAAAAAACTAAGGTGACTGGTTTGTATCCCTGAATTTAAAGTTAGTTTGAAAAATAGACATTAAAATATACTGAAGAAATCAATATCAGCAGCAAGTTCAATATTAAAGTAATGTTCGTAATCCCAAAACAGTAGGCTAGTCATGTTCTCAGTGGGAGACATGAAGCCTGTCTTTGTTCTTAATAAGTCTTTCAATATTAGGCTCCAGCTGACTGACAGACAGAGTCAGGATGTCATGGAGGTTAGCATCAGTCAGTTTGTTTCTCAGCTTACACTTGTTCAGGTTCATCAGACTGAAAGCCTGTTCACAAAGGTAGGTGCTTCCAAAGAGGGACAGCATTACCTGTGCATGTTTGCGAATCTTTGGATACCTGTCTGCTGGAACACATTTGTAGAAGTCCAGCAAGGGAAGAGCTCTGAACTGGTTTTGGAGGTGTGATTCAAACTGGAGTTCAATGAGTTCCATCTGAAGCTCCTCACTGACTGTGTCCACATGGACAGAAAAGGGGTGGGCAAACAGCTCAAAGGCTGTGTCATTGTCTCTGAAGTCTTCAAAGCGCCTGTCAAACTCCTGCACAAGATCGCTGAGGATGTCAATGTACTTGGGTACATTCTCTTCCATCAAGCCGACCTCTCTCAGACTGGGGAAATGGGCCACATTTCCTGAATGTGGAGATGAGGAAAAGACAGTGTAAGAATCTGGGCATAAAAACATATGCATACAAAAGCTGAGGGAGGAAACTGTCAGGAGTAAATTAAATATAAAAATAATTAAAAGCTTGATTAACAAAAATACAAAGGACCACATGACTGGATGCATACTAAATATATATAATATAAGCTTAATAATGAATTCACATTTGTGATAATTTTAATGTTTTAAGTAGGCATATCACCTGCTGAGAGATGTCTGCTGAGCAGTTGTAGTTTCATCTTGAAGGCTTTGACGTGACTGTACAGCTGGCTGATGATTTGGTCTCTCCCTTGGAGCTGAAGATTCAACACATTGAGCAGCTCTGTGACGTCTACCAGAAAAGCCAGGTCGGAAATCCATTGGTTATCCGTGGGCACTTGAACGTTACTTTCCTTTCTTGCTTGGAACATTCTGATCTCCTCGCGCAGCTCAAAAAACCGGCGGAGGACTTTTCCTCGGCTCAGCCATCTCACCTCCTGGTGATACAGCACGTCACCATACTGTGTATCCATCTCATCCAGCAAAGCCTTGAACTGACGGTGGGACAGCGCCTTTGAGCGTATATTGTTCACAATGGAGACAACATCGCGCATGAGATTTTTAAGCCCGATTGATTTGGCACACAGCTGTTCTTGATGTAAAATACAATGATATTTTAAAACGTTCCCTCCACACTGGCGGACTTTATCTGACACCAGCGTAGCGAGTCCAGATTTCTTTCCCACCATTGCTGGGGCTCCGTCAGTTGTAATGCCAGCCATATTCTCCCACTTCAAATTGTTCTTTTGCAAAACTCGCTCCACTGCCAAAAAAATATCAGTCCCTTTTGTGGTACCTGAAAGTGTTTCAAGTCCAGCCAACTCCTGTGAGACTTTAAAATCCTCACTGACGCCACGCAAAAACACAGACAACTGTGCAGAATCGCCTATATCTGTGCTCTCGTCACAAGCGATAGAAAAGGCAGAAAATGCACTTGCTTTATGCTTGATTTGCTCATGGATGTTTTGAGACATTTCCTCGATGCGGCGGGTAACGGTGGGCCGGGACAAGGGGATTTGGGAGAAAGCCCGCACCTGATTAGGGCACACAGTATCCGCAGCCACATTCAGACACTGTTTCAAAAAGTCTCCACATGCAAAAGCTCGTCCACCCTTTGCAATCAGTGCAGATATCTGATAACTTGCCCGAGTTGCATTCTCTTGCGCTGAGGTCGGCTGCAATAAAGCACGTTGCTGAGAGTTAAGTTTAGCCTGCAAGTCACGACTTGCCTTCTCCTTTCGGTCCCGGCTATACTTTGAAAAAGCGAGGGCATGTTTCGTTTCGTAGTGGCGACGTATATTGTACTCTTTCAAAACAGCCACTCTCTGTCTGCAAATGAGACAAACCGCTGTTGAATTTACTTCGGTAAAAAAATACTCGTCTCGCCACTCCGTCCTAAACTTTCTTTTGTCAGTGTGCCACTGCC
>NW_028151115.1:0-20000 GCF_964638095.1 Poromitra crassiceps | reverse complement strand
CACATGACAAACACATGAAACACATGAAACAATGCAATTATGACAAAGAACCTGGCTAGACATCCACAAAATGACCACACATCCACAAAACAGTCAACACACATTCATCCACACCAATGCACAAAAGTAGAGAAAGAGTACAAAGAGTACAAAAGAGTAAAGAAGAGAGCCAAATTAGGTGAGTAAACAACTAAAAGTTGAATCGTTTCTTTGTCCCCCATCTGCCAGTTTAAAAATGCAACAAGGGAGATGATAAGCCTATTAGAGTTGCACGATCTTGACCTCAGTCAGATCGTCCATTGCCACCCTTTGACATCACCAATACACAATGTCATCGCGCAAGCACATGGCTATAATATGGATGTTAACGTCCATTTAATTAGCTTCAGGTGTGCTCTCGCTGTACTTTGCTAATTAGCATCGATGCTAGCGGGACTTACCCAGCTATCGTCATAGCCTGCTTTTACTGCTGCTTGCTGGTAATGTTAATCCCATCATTCCCATGTCAGAAAAAGTCTCCAGATTTGTCGCAAACGTTAGTCTCTTCTGAGAAAGATTGTCTCCAGGAGGGTCTGAAAAGTTTTCTCGAGTTGGATGCAGCCAATTATTGTGTGAGGCAGCCAGTGTTGTGTGACTGTGAGCGTCCAGTGTTGTGTGACTGTGAGCGTCCAAGCTAACACAGCTGCGGAGAGGAGAGGAGCTGACTGACTGACAGCCTATATCGAGACATAGGCCTAGCCTAACTTTTGTGGGGAGAAATAAATTGAAAACTAGTCAGATATGACTTGAATGCCAATTGTAAAATAAATCATCCACAGTGATTGACGATGGTGCAACCACTATTTTGACTGGGCGGCTTTATGTAACAAGGCAAGTGCTCATTTTTGGCACATTGCCACCCCTCGTTATTGCCTGAATGGTCGGAATGGAACCTCCGTTAAAACGGCATGTTTTTGAATGGAGTTTGGTTACAGATTCTATATCGCATTTCTTTTATCGATACATGCTACCGCACCCCCTCCCCCCGCCCACTGGCAGAGAGAATACGGACCATTTCCAGCTGTTTCTAAACACAGACTCCTCATGTCTAGAAAGGTAAAACCGTAAAATATCCTGCTCTGGCTAGCCAGACATGATCCAGACTTCATGTTTAGAAGAGGCTATGCATTAATCAAGATGGACGAGGACAAGAAGAGAGGAGAATTAGTATACGCAGTAGAGAAAACATATTGATGGTCCATCAAAATGACTGTGACAACCTAATTCATTCATGTAGGAAGAGGATTTGGGTGGGTGGAGAGGAATGCAAGCAAACAAATTATATGAGAGGAGGAGAAATTATATCAAACACATGTCCACATGTGGTATGTATGACTGAGGGGGCAGTTTTGTTGCAGTGGTTTGAGGCCAATGCGAAAGTACCAAAAAACTTCAGTTCCTTTTTCTTTTTTTTTATCTTTATTTATACAGGGAGAGTCTCACTGAGAGCAATGTTCTCTTTTTCAGGAGTGCCCTGTTCATATTCACACCTGGAAGCTGACCAGTACAACCACAGTCTGATCTGCTGGCCACTGATCAGCTCCACTGGAGCAGTTGGGGTTAAGGACCTTGCTCAAGCCAGGGCACCTCAGTAGTGGTAATGAGGGAGGGGCAAGCGCTGCCTTTTCACTTTCCCCACCCAGATTTATCCTGCCGGTCCCGGGGATTGAACCAACGACCTTCCGGTCACAAGCTCGCTTCTCTAACCCTTGGGCCACCCCTGACCCTGCCTCCTTGAATGGTCACTTGAGGCTGGCTCCAAAAGGGAGTCATTATCCATTCAGCCCCATGTTAAAATGACCCACTTTACAGCATAAATAAACATGTTTACCGCCTGGGTAAAAAAAACGCTTTTGGTCTCTACAGCTAATTTCACCTTTCATGACAACTGTACGGTGGGGGGGGATGTTGTGATACTGCAGTTTGCTGGTCATGGACCAACAGCAGGAGGCGCTGTGGCTCTGGGAAACCCCCTCTCATCTAAATAATGGCTACAAATACATTGATGACCTCTGGCTCCAAAAAACCAGGCTGGCAACAGCCAAAATGCCAAACCCCAGGCTTCAAAACAGAGTCCACTTATCAATGGGTGATGTCACACTCACTATGTCCATCTTTTTTTTTTACAGTCTATGGGCATGACAGTCTATGTCTATGGGTATTTTCCAGTCTATGGGTATGACAACCGAATTCCACATCTGACACTGTACCATTTACAGGTCCTTTTCAAATCCTAAGGCACATCCTGAAACTAGACTCTGTCTCTGACTAAATAACGTAGCAAGTTACAGAAAAACACAGCTGATATGGATACAAAGTGGACAAACATCCATTGGAGGTGTTGAGACTGAATGAGTCAGTTCATCCTTTGTTGCTCAGTGAAGCACGTTTCTCAATGTGTGTGTGTGGCGTTGGTGACTTCTAGTCTGTGTCCTTAGCACCAAGCTTAAAGTGAGTCTTTATTAGTGGTGGTTGTAGCCACTCAGTAGCTGGACCAAAACAAGCTAAGAAAAGAAAAGAAAGTTACAATCCACATTCTTCCACCCTGGACAAGACTAGCTTTGACACACATACACATACACATACATACACACCCACACTTCAAACATATAGAAACACATGCACGTACGCACGCACACACACACACACACACACACACACACACACACACACACACACACACACACACACACACAAACACATTTAATAGGCATACCAGCTCTACCACTCATACCTCAATAAACGCTGATGCAAAGGGCACTGTGGCCAGGACAGTTACTTGTAAAGAAGTGTGTGTGTGTGTGTGTGTGTGTGTGTGTGTGTGTGTGTGTGTGTGTGTGTGTGTGTGTGTGTGTGTGTGTGTGTGTGTGTGTGTGTGTGTGTGTGTGTGTGTGTGTGTGTGCTTACATGGCATGCACACGTGTGCCGGCATTCATGCATTCACGTCACCGTTAATTTTATGTAGAGAAAACCTAAGTGAGAAAGTTTTTTTCCCTGTGGTACAGAAACAGTACAGTTAAGTGACAAGGGATGACATTGTCTTTGTTAAAACAATCAGTTCTGCTGAGATTTAAGGACTATGTTCTTGAGTGGCTTTTAAACATGAAGTCTGGATCATGTCTGGCTAGCCAGAGCAGGATATTTTCAGGTTTTACCTTTTTAAACATGAGGGGTCTTTGTTTAGAAACAACTGGATATGAGCCGTTTTTTCTGCCAGTGGGCGGGGGGAGGGGGTGCGGTAGCATGTATCGATAACAAGAAATGTGATAGGAAACAGCTTTAGCGAATCTGTAACCAAACTCCATTCAAAAACATGCCGTTTTAACAGAGGGTCCATTCCAACCATTCAGGCAATAACGAGGGGTGGCATTGTGCCAAAAATCAGCGCTTGCCTTGTTACATAAAGCCGCCCAGTCAAAATAGTGGTCAAACCGTCGTCAATCACTGTGGGTGATTTATTTTACAAGTGGCATTCAAGTCATATCTGACTAGTTTTAAATTAATTTCTCCCCACAAAAGTTAGGCTAGGCCTATGTCTCGATATAGGCTGTCAGTCAGTCAGCTCCTCTCCTCGCAGCTGTGGACGCTCACAGTCACACAACACTGCCTGCCTCAAATGGCTGCCTCACACAATAGACTTGGCTGCATCCAACTCGAGAAAACTTCTCAGAAGAGACTAACGTTAGCGACAAATCTGGAGACTTTTTCTGACATGGGAATGATGGGATTATTACCAGCAAGCAGCAGTAAAAGCAGGCAATGACGATAGCTGGGTAAGTCCCGCTAGCATCGATGCTAAGTTAGCAAAGTAGCCTACAGCAAGAGCGCAGCTGAAGCTAATTAATATGGACGTTAACATCCATATAATATATAGCCATGTGCTTGCGCAATGACATCATGTATTGGTGATGTCAAAGGGTGGCGATTGACGATCTGACTGGGGTCAAGATCGCGCAACTCTAGTAGGCTATATCATCTCCCTTGTTGCATTTTTAAACTGGCAGATGGAGGACAGAAGAAATGATTAAACTTTTAGTTGTTTACTCACCTAATTTGGCTCTCTTCCAAATAATCCAGCCACGTAACTAACGCTACGTCCATTCATGAAAATAATGATGGGACATTAATGGTTTGTAAAGTGCCACCATGCGCCCACTCAGACATAACAGCTAGATGATCTGGATCATGAGCTGCCAGAGTTAAACAACAGTCACTTTTCCTATAATGCGGATCGTATACTGGGGGTTGAGATGAAAATGATACGGACTCGAGGGAGTGCGCGTAAGCAGGCTAATTGTTGTTTAACATGCAGGCCAACCGGCTAGGAGCTGGTTATAATCCGGATTCCACTGCATGTTAAGAAGTGGCTTTAGAGGATTCATGGTGCATGAACAACAGGCTGTTTGAGTGAGCGTGTCTGGACACATTGTGTCCGTGTGTTTGGGCCACACAGTATTGATGTATCTAGCTCTGTTTCTTCACCAGCTCTGTGTCCAAGCACAGCTGACACATTCAGCACGTCGCTGCCCCAAAAATAAACAACGGGGCTACCTGACCACCATAAATAAGGTGATGAAACCTCAATACGAGAGGATCTGGGGCAAGATGTGGAGACGA
The DNA here is from genome assembly GCF_964638095.1 of Poromitra crassiceps. NCBI lineage: Eukaryota > Metazoa > Chordata > Actinopteri > Beryciformes > Melamphaidae > Poromitra > Poromitra crassiceps. The sequence goes on along the minus strand of NW_028151115.1, from coordinate 15,344 downwards.
CTTGCTGGGTGACCCTAAAGTACCAAGTTGTTCATGCCAAATGCATGGAGTTATAAGGGCAGGCAAGGGAACAGAGCGATAAATCTACAGATAGGCACACAAAGAGAGTCTGGTAGCTGTGAGGGCTGCTTGGAGATTATAGATGACAGAATAACTGAACAGGGCTGTCCCAAACGATTATTTTCTTATCGATTAATCTAGCGATTATTTTTTCGATTAGTCGATTAATCTAACGATTATTTTTTTATTTAATTTTTTTATTATATAACAATAAATTTACCCAAAACAAATAAATAACCAAAAACTTTTATTTTATTTAACCATCTCATTCTCTTTAACAGTCCAACATAAAAGCTCTCAAATAAAATTAAAGCAAGAGCTTGTCCTCAAATAAAATGAATATAGTGCAATTCAAAATAAAATAGTTAATAATTAATCTTATTATTATAATAGATAGTGCCTGCCTATTTGTCAGTTGCCTGCTCTCATCACGAAAATACTGGACCACCTGACACATTGATTAAATTGATCATCATCATGATTCATCACTGTATGTATGAACCCTTTCCCTAAACCAAGGAGGATCAGTATTTTTACAGGACATGGATTTATTTAATCACTGGAGTAATATGCAGCTAACTCAGCCAAATGTATGTTTGCATCAGTGTGGAGGTAAGGAAATAAATAATACAAACGATTTACAGACTAACAGTCACAGACTGTAACAATGGTCTGTAACGTTAGTTTTGATCTCATCTTACATGGCCGTGAACGCAAACAGAAGAATGTAAACAGCCGAATAGCACTGTTAAATGATGCACGCAGTAAATTAACGTGAGCAGCAACAGACTAACAATGGTCTGTAATGTTAGTTTAATCAATTTTCTACATGTTAGCCGTGAAAGCAAACGGAAATATGTACGTTAACGTTAAACGGCCGAATAACACCGTTAAATGGTGTAATGTTATGTTCGCTGCGGTGCAGAAATTACTTTCAACATGACGGTGATGGTTTAGAAACTACGCTAATGCCTACCCCACACTACAGGATAATTTGCAAGATTATGGTCAAGATTCCCCCCCTCCCGATTTTCTCGGGGGTGCTCCCGATTTGATGCGCGTCGGGCAGATAATCTTCCCAAAAGATCCTGTAGTGTGTGGGGTTCAAAGATTCACAATCGGGAAGACTGCCTCTTCCCGATTGTGAATCGGGGATATCTAACATGTTAGATATTTACAACCCGACAGGCGATTGCATCTTGAGCAGAGAGCCAGTAGTAGCTGCGTTTCCATTACAGTTTTTCGCAAAATAATCTGGTCCGCCCGCAGCCCCGCACATAAACATAGAACGAGGAAATTGTCCTCGAGGTGAAATACCCGTGCGTCTTTGAACGGGACGGAAAACTAATGCTATACTGCAAAGCATGTAGCCTACACGGAAAAGTGAGTCAAATCAGCAGACGCCCCCTCCACAAGGCACCTGTGCAGACGGTTTTCGCCTGGCCGTGCACAGTAGGCCTACACCCCGAATGGACGCGGCTGTCCGCGCAAATATTAGTTAAACAAATCCTTTCAGTGCAAATGCATTATAAAAACAAAAAATAAGATTTGTTTAGAAAACGAAATGACACAAATGTATTATTATTATTATTATTATTATTATTATCATTATTACTACTACTACACCCGGTGCGCACACTGAATAGGCATTTTAAAAGTTAACGTCGAGCCCTGCTTCCAAGGTGAATCTTCTGCATAATCTTCTAGTGTGTGGGGTTGCGTTTGAACAGACGCGATTGTGTGCGTGTCCCAAGATTGAAATGTAAAAAAATCGGCTCTCTCTGTCCTGTAGTGTGTGGGGTCTCAAGATTTTTATAATCTTCAAGGATTTGAAAATCCTGTAGTGTGGGGTAGGCATAAGTCAATAACCGGTCGTAAATGTGTTGCGCAAGTCACAACCCCTCAGCACGGCTGTATTCAGCCCTCAATTATAAACCGCAAACCGGAGTACGTTATAACGTTATAAATATAGTCACGACGTCAACAACTAACCAACAGTGTTGGGCAGTAACGCGTTACTTAGCAACGCGTTACTTAGCAACGCGTTACTGTAATTGGTTACTTTTTTAGTAACTAAGTAATATAAGGTGTTACAATTTCCAAAACAGTAATTAGATTACAGTTACTAATCCAAGTAACGCATGCGTTACTGCGTTACATCATTGCCTGCCAGAATGCAGTGTTTTCTATGTAAAAGAAGAAAAGAAAACATTTTATCCTCACTGACTCAGGTAGACCTGTCGCGCACACATATACGTCATAGTGTATGTGCGCGCGACAGCGTCAGAGCGTGCACGCCGGCTTTCAAAACAAACCGAGTCAGAAGAAGGAGACGAGCAAGGGAAATATCCGTTCAAAAGCTGGAACATTATTGTCCTTTGTAAACTATGTGCGAGCAGCTTGGCAGATGCTACCTATTTGCACTGTTGACTCGCCCTCATATCGATGCATCATAGAGAAAATAGCCACGAAGAACAATATCAAGCTGCCGCAGCCGCACACAGAGAAAGACGTTTGCTGGCTACCTCGAGAGAGAATATGCGGGGATAGAGCATAGGGATGGAGGCTAAATTGAAGGCGACGCCGCGTGAGGTAGACGTGGGTGGTGTAACAGTTCACTGGATTAACAGATACACTTTGGGTAAGTGTTGTACACTTTGTTACTTCCTAACCTTCTTGTCAAAGCCTTCTGACCTCTCCCGAGTCCCGAGAGAGAGAGAGCCTGGTGACGCAAGGTTATTCTGACCCTAGTCAGACGGCCCAGGGTATGTTGACAGATCATCACTTTTCTTTCAGCAACAAAGCTTGAAACGTTTGCATTGAGGCTGTGTTGTTTTATTACCACTCCGACAGTAACAGCATCTTTCTTCCACTCACGTTATCTGTCTGACTATCATTTCACGGCTTTTCCAGTGTGAAGCTAGCCAGTCTTAACACACCACTTCCTGTTCTTTCTAACCGAATTTCAAAGTAAAATGCCTTTGGTGTTTCTTTTAACATAGCTTCTTTTGTGTGTTTTTTACTGAGATGTACTGACATTGGCTTCTGCTGTAACACAATAATTTCCCCCAGGGGATTAATAAAGTACTCTATCTATCTATCTATCTATCTATCTATCTATCATAATACCAAAGCGAAAATAATTAATACAGTGACATGCTAGACATGTAACAACTTAAGTGTAAGGTATTTGGGGTAAAAAAGAAAAGAAAAAGTAACTAGTAACGTAACTAGTAACGTACCTAGTTACTTTTTGAAAAAGTAATCAGTAAAGTAACTTTTATTACTTTTTTGCTACCAATGCTGGGGGTCCGTATCATCGACTTATAAAGATGGACGCCATTCCATGGTTCCATTAGTGAAGCCGCTGCATGTTAGATCGCCGCCCTGACGGCTGAATCCAGTATTAGGTCACAAGGCCCGCCTCCCCATGTTAGTGGATGGGAAAATTACAACCGAAATAATCACAGTAGCCTATACGTCAGATATTTTTTTTCCAAAGGTGGTTTGTATCATTTTAGATAGTCATTATCATGCTAATGCCTGTGCAAGTGGTCATTTTTCTGATCAGTTTATTTTTAAGTAGTTATTTGACATATAAAAAGGGATAAAAATGGATGATTGACAGCTGTGGCAGCCAGTCTCAAGCCGTCATTGGCTGGACAGGCTCTTCACAGTATAGAACTAGCGTTGGTTTGACATAGACAGGACACAGTGCTGCTTTGTGCTTTCATCATGTAACGCTGCCTGGAGGTCTGGGTGGCTCTGTGTGGACCCGGGGCAGAGGCTCTTAACACGGGTAGTGGCTCCCTGGAGGTCGGGGTGGCTGTGCTGGCTACCAGACATATCAATGGACCGCAATAAAAAGAACATTGTTTTGAGAAAGGCACGCGAGGAATTAACGTTGGTTGGGGACTGAAGTAAGTTCAGAAAATATGTGTTTTAGTAGTTACTCCAGCTACGTTAGCCACTTTCGCTAGTCGGCTGTTTTTCATTATTTATCGGCTTAATATTACTATAACTTAACAACCGATAACGATAGCTGGAATAACACAATAATATACACATATTTTCAGAACTTGCCAGGTTGTCAAACTGCCAGGAAATGTGTTTTATAAGATGGGGCCTAGTACGCAAGCACCAGCCATGAGCTAATCGCTAACCCGTTAGCGTCACATAAACAGAGGTTTTATTTCTGGTATTAAAGCAACAAACATTTTTATATGGATATCTCAGAGAAATGCTTTGACTGTGGGGCTGTTCCTTCTTCACAAGCTCCTTTCTTAGCTGTTGTAAGGATATACGGTAGTTAACAGAGACGAGACTAGGCAGCTAGGCTAACGTTACCACTGAGCTATATTAAATATAACGTTACAGCAGGCTGCCCTACCCACACTATACCAGTAAACAACGTAGCGTAAAGCGTCAAGGTTAGATTTGTAAAACCAACATTTACTCCAAAAGGAATTAAATCATAAAGTTAATCAAAATGCCACGGAAACATTGGCTAGCTTAATCAACACAGCAGTGGATCGGATCATTTCCCCAGTGAGGCAGAGAGCAGCCTCCACTTCCGGTCCGGGCTGAGAGCACAGCAGCCCGGAGGAGAAATCTCCGACAACCAAAATCAGATTTTCGTACAGGCGTCATTTTGATAAACTGATCTCATAGTGGGACTCTTCCTGGTTACTTTTGGCGAGACAAAAAATATTACAACTTAAAGTGTTATATTTACAGAGCTAGACTGTGTATAAATACACAACGCACTGTGCGCATTCTAGAAACAGCATCTCTACATAAGAAAGTTCAGAGGGGCAGGGAGCCCACAGAGGTTCTAAATCAACGGAGCTACTGCGCAGAATCTGGTTCACTGATTTTCACAGGATTTTGGCTTCAATAGAGCATACAGGGAGGAGATAGGGACACTCTCTCCATTCATATATCTCAGTGGTCCATATGGAAAGTGGAAATCGAAATGGTTCAAAGTTAAATCAATTTGGTCATTCAATCGCATTTTACTGCCATGTAAAGTAACGACAAGTAACAGTTAGCCGCTAACATTAGCCACACTATTTTTGTTTTGGGACGATTGGGACGCGTCGAGGCACGTAGCGTGCGTCGACGTAATTACGTAGTCGACGTTATCGATTGCGTCGACTCGCTGGGACAGCCCTATAACTGAAACACAGAGATTAGCAAGCCAAGCTCACTGCAAGGAGAAACCAAACATGTCAGACTTCAGGTGCCTTTTCAACAGATCAGGGTTGGAACCAGGGCTGGACCCCTATTTCCAGTAACACTGTCAGGATCATCACCAGTTTAGGGAAGAGCTCCTCTGAGGGACACACGACTTCAATGCATCTGGGCCTTATAAACCACCTGACTAGAGCTGGACAACATCGATACTTTCTAGTCTACCGTGCCTCGTCCTCGTCGTCCTTCCCCTCCTCCCCCTCATCACTAATTTCTACCGTACCTTGTCGGTTTTCCCTTGAGGTGGGCTCGCAGACGCAGCGCTCGCATACGCAGCTACAGCGGCCTCGCCTGCTCAACTGGCCTGCGCTTCGCGCAGTTGAGCGCAGGGACAAATAAATAAATAAATGAACAGCATATTAAATAGCCTAATCTTGTGTGACCTAAATGCAATCATTAATAGCATATTAAATAGGCTATCCTAATATTGCGTGACCTATAAGATATAGACCCCTTATACGCCTACGTCCCAATGACAACAAGCAGCGTCAGATGCGCAAGACGGAGGCAGAAAGACAGACTCCGCGCAGCCCTGTCAAGTAGTTTTCCAGTGGCCCGAAAACTATTCGAGCAAGACATGTCTTCGTGTTGTGCAGTGCGATGCCAGAATCGGAAAGCTATTGTAGCAGAGTATTCGGGTCCGCCTATTCACACTTGGTTAATAAAATAATAAACGATAGAGCCAGGCTGTAACGTTATAACAAGCTTCTCCCCACATATCCTGTTCTACGCAACTCGAGGGAACATACACAGCCTCGCACACACGCAATAGAACACAACACAACACTGAACAGTCTGTTACACTATCAACAAAGCAAGGACTAAAGTTTTACCGAATCCCGTCAACTCATACTGCTTTTAATGCTAACCGTAGGTGTCTTTGGTTGCAAGCCGAAAGAGGAAATCGTTAAAAATGCCCGACTTTGCAGTGCTCGCTCATTTCATATCAGGTAAGCTGTAGTAGGCTGCTAGTAACAGCCACATCACTCGATTAGTTAACAACCAAGTAACGTTAAATAATGTCATTATTGAGTTGAACTGATTGGAACGAGGACATCATTAAAAATGCCCGACTTTGTAGTGCTCTTCATAATCAGGTAAGCTGCCTGAAACTGTAGGCTGCTCAGCCACATCGCTCGGTTAGTTAACGACCAAGTAATGTTACATAATGTCATTATTGAGTTGTGTGTGCATTATCAACATACAGTAACAATATATCTTTGCAAGTTACAGAATAATTATCTACGCTATCCCCAGTTATAAAGGAATGCACGATATGTATTGCTGGCCACTAGGCTTGGCCAATTGACAGCGCCAGTGCGTGTGGGTCTGTAAGACATATCCCATTAAACAACATTAATTTCGATGCATAACATTGCTTATCACTAGGCGATAAGCTGTGGTAGTAAGCCGAGAACTGCATTTTAAAACTAAAATATAACTGTGTGTCGCAGATGGGCACAGAGAAGTCCTGACAGCGGGGCTTTTACACAGTTCTCAGTGTCTGTCAATGCTGGGCTCACGGCTTTTTGCCTACACGATGCGCGCGCAGCTCCAATGTTGACAGCTGTATAAGGGGTCTATAGGCTGTTGCCAGGCCCACCACAGAGTCAAGCTGATTAGGCGACCGCTTCACAAACAAGCAGAGACGCAGATAATTCATTAGAATTGCAGCGCTAAATGGGCCAAGTAATCCGCACAGCTTAGTGGCAACTAAAGTGCATGGCTCTCCCATATAGGCTACCAAACTAAAGTGCATGGCTCTCCCGTATAGGCTACCAAACTAAAGTGCATGGCTCTCCCGTATAGGCTACCAAACTAAAGTGCATGGCTCTCCCGTATAGGCTACCAAACTAAAGTGCATGGCTCTCCCGTATAGGCTACCAAACTAAAGTGCATGGCTCTCCCGTATAGGCTACTAAACTAAAGTGCATGGCTCTCCCGTATAGGCTACCAAACGTGGCATGCTGTCAATTTAGCGGAGGTAAAAAGCAGCTTTTGGGCAATGGGCCATATAGGCTCAATCACCATTGTGTTAACTCAGTTGGCGATATATAATGACTTAACAGACATGTATTTACATGAAAATCTTCTGGATTAGCACTTTAATATGATATGATTTAAGTGTTGGCTTTTCCTGGTTTTAAAGGCTGCATTACAGAAAAGTCATGTCATTTTCTGAACTTACGAGACTGTTCTAGCTGTTCTATTATTTCCTTTTACCACGCAGTCATTATATCCACATTACTTGATTATTTATATATATAAAAAAAATCTTGTGTAAATATTTGGGGGAAACACCAATAGTCATCCCTACAATATTGCAATATATGATTGATTGATTGATTGATTGATATAAATATTGAGGTATTTGGTCAGAAATATTGTGATATTTGATTTTGTCCATATCGCCCAGCCCTAGACCTCACACAAAGCAGAAGCTTTGCATCAATCATTCAAATTGTGGTTGTAGCATCCAATTCAACGGGTAGTATCCCTCACTTGTTGCACACACTCCACAACTAATCATTCTCTCAGGCCATGGTGTAGTTTGAAACACTTTAAACTATTAGAGGGCCTTTTTATGTCCTGCTCCTAAGATTAGGACAATTATGTGATGATCTGATATTGTATAACCTGAGGCCTCATCTATATCATATGATTTACAGAGAGAGAGATATAGAGTGAGAGAGAGGGAGAGAGTGAGAGAGAGAAGTGGTAGAGAGAAAGAAGTAGGAGAGAGAGAGAGAAAGGGAGAGAGTCTATAGCCCTGTTCGGAATCGGTCCCTATGACAGAAATAGTGGACTATTTAGTGTGTCGCCATTTTTTATAATGTCCGAATTCTCAACTGTTAAATTGATTCACTATCTAGTCCACTATAAAATACTCACAATGCACAGCTATTTCTAGTGAACAGTGAATGTACCCTACACTACCCTACAATGGTATACCACAATGCAATGTATGTGGTTGTCTTTATCGAAGGAGAAGAAGAAAGTCATTAGCTCGTGAGCTAACAAGCTTGTGAGCTACTTCACCAGCAAAGCTTGCTATTAGCACGTAATTAGAATTTCAACAATTTAATTAGGATTTAGCAGTCAAAACATGCAACATCAATACTACCTGAGGACATCTCAATCTGCTCACGAGCTCAGTTGTTTATGTGATAGTGGGCGCGGATTGCTTGCATCACATGAATACCCGGCGCATCTGGTGACACAATGATCTCCAGGAAAAAAAACTGTGTAGTGTCCGAAACTCATTTTGATCATTCCCCATATAGTTCACTATATGATAAACACTATATGGGGAATAGTGAGTGAGTGAATGAGTGAACGATTCTGAATGCAGCTTATGTGTGCCTGAAAGTTTTAGTGTGCGTGTGTGTGTGTCAGTTGCTAATGGATCATCATCAGTGAAATGGTTGCTGCAGGATGAGGGGATAAGCTGATAAGAGTCCGAACACACACAGGCACACGCATGCGCACACACTCACACATGCACACCCACAGCCACCCCCACACACGCACGCACGCAACACCTATACTAATTCTCTCTCATATAATATGATCACATGACCCCACGGGCACGTGACAATAGGTCTAGGTCACCTGACTGACGGGACAGCAACATTCCATTTCCCAGCAGCACTTAGAAAGACCCTGACCAACCATATCACTGCTACACACCTCCCCTAGGGCACCAAAACATTGCGGGTGTGTGTGTGTGTGTGTGTGTGTGTTGTGTTGTGTGTGTGTGTGTGTGTGTGTGTGTGTGTGTGTGTGTGTGTGTGTGCGTGTGCGTGCAGATGTGTAGAGAAAGCAGACAGTAAGTCCAAAGGGGGTTCTCAATGTTTCCTCCTTCACTCTTGCACAAAATGATTGCAAATATCTTACAGGTACTGTATATAGAGGGGATACTGTATCAAATATCTTACAGGTATATACAATACATATATACATGGGATATTGTATAAAATATCTTACAGGTATATACAATACATATACAGTATAGAGGGATACTGTATCAAATATCTTTGTATTTTGAGTTCTCCCCTGGAAGTGATTTTGGTATAGATGAGCCATTGTATTTAAACAAGCAGTATTCTACTGAGTGACCCTGTATTCAGAATATACCTATAGGGAGACATTTTGTTTGTCATTGTAAACCCACATCACAGTAAGGATGACATGTTCTTCATAGATCTAGCTGTTAATTTTGCTCTTAAGCTTTCTCAAAGTGCACAAAGGAACTTTGTACTGTATGTGAATTAGGTGTTGTGGAAGATGAATTTAATTTTTTGTTTCATTGTATGCTATGCTAATAAAACATTATGTATCTATCTATCTATCTATCTATCTATCTATCTATCTATCTATCTATCTACACCAAATTCATGCATTTTACTTTAAAATGTTTTAAAAAGATCTCGTGGGGGGAGCATGCCTGTGGTCCCCCACCACAACAACTCAAAATCCTGTGGGAAACACCGTATCTTACAGGTATTACAATACATACACTGTATACAAGGATACTGTATCAAATATCTTACAGGTATATACAATACATATATACAGGGATACTGTATACTGTAAGATATGCAGGTATATACACATAGAGGGATAATGTTGTATACTGTAAGAGATGCATAATATCTTACAGGTATATACGTAAGGGATAATGTATATTGAGGCGGTGATTACGGGGGAAATAATGACCGACAGGTGATGATTGAGCCCGACGCGCAGCGGAGGGCTTAATGATTCACCTGAAGGTCATTATTTCCCAGTAATCACCGCCTCAATATACATTATCCCGCTTAGAACACGGCCTACAACTAAATCATTCAATAATCTGACAAAAATAATTATTCAAATAGATTTTTTAATAGCGTTTTCAACGGCAAAGCGGTTTCATTCGTAATTGGCACACAAGACACCACAGCTGCAACTGGTTGGCCTAATTAGTAGTGTTTGCTGACAAAAAGCTCTTATCAACTGATTAATCCAGGTGTGGCAGAGCAGCGGTCGGTTGTCGAGAAATAATGACCGGTGAATATTGTTGATTGACCAATCAGAATCGAGTATTCGAGAGAGCCGTGTTCTAAGTTTAAATATACATACTTCGGCATGCGCTGCGATGCCGAAGTGATGTTAACTGGGGTCGTAAGGTGTTTTGGGTCTGTCAACATCATACACCCTCGCCCAGTAGACCCAGCCGAGGCCGATTAAGACCCCGACCCGCGTCCCGGAAGCAGCCGCTCACGGATCAGCCGTCCTACTCTGTCTGCAACGTTGCCCGCGGAAGGGTAGCATGCCCAATCCGCTGCAATAGAGTTAGTGCTACACCGCAGTATTGAAAGACCCTTCGGTGCATGGAGGGTCTAAGGCCCTGTGGGTGACTCCAGGCCGCGCTCCTCCTTCGTCTCACCAGACCCTCCCTGGGGAAAAGGCAATCCTACCATGCCGTACCATGGGCAGAGAGGATGCCTCAAGAAGGCCTGTGCGCTATGTACAATACATATATAGAGGGATACTTTATACTGTAAGAGATGCAGGTATATACAATACATATAGAGGGATACTGTATACTGTAAGAGATGCAGGTATATACACATAGAGGGATACTGTTGTATACTGTAAGAGATGCATAATATCTTACAGGTATATACAATACATAATAGAGGGATACTGTATACTGTAAGAGATGCATAAAAAATGGACCACATTGCTATTAGGGCATGGTTATAGGAAATTAATTAGATCCACAGCCGATAACAATTGTTGTTGTGGTGGATGTTTTCTTTCTTTCTTGCTCCTCTCCTCTCTCTCGGCTCATGGATCCAAAACATCACAAGACTTGAGTTTGTCAGACTCAGAAATACCATCACTCTGCATCTAAGCCTCTCTTTCTCATGCACACACGAAAAGCAGGCACGTCTACAGTAGAGGTGTCAAAAAGAATCGATTATAAGATGCATCGCGATGCGGACGTGCACGATTCTGCATTGATTCACAAATGTAAAAAATCTATAAAAAAACAAAATTATATATATATATATATATCGTGATGCCTATAAAGGACTACCGTAAATGTATTTTTTCACCCCGAATCTAACACTGCCACCCACGAGTCTCTACGCGTTACGGTTACGGAGATACGTCCGCCCTGCATGCAGGGCTACAAGAGAGAGACTGCAGACAGAGTAGCCTAGTGTCAAGCCGTTCGTCGGTTAGCAGCTAGCTTTAGCACTTGCTTATCAAGTGTTGAACTCTCCGGTGGAATGGTGTCCAGCCTGTTATTTTGTGTCCTGTCGCATCATCAAGGTTCTGCTTCTGGCACCATGCATGTGTACAGTATATGATGGATGCCCAGTCAGGTGATATGTTTTGACTCGTTCTTTATTGCAACTTAACGTGAGTAAAGCTTAACATCAGTGAAGCTTGTGCTTCTTCTTCTTCTGCACTCTCCGCTTTTACTGTGGCTTTCCTGCATTCTTGGAACCCTGACTGCCACCTGGTGGCTAACTCTTGTAACAGAGGGCAGCATTTGTATTAATAATAGATGAGCAGTAAATGCATTTGTTTATTTTAATTATGGATCATAATACAATGCAACTCCAAATGCACTTTATTTTAAAAATAGCCACACAGTGAGAAAAAAGAAAGTGAGAAAAAATAAATCATGTATTGGGGGAAAAAAGTGATTAGATTATAAAACGATTATCGATGCATCTCGATGCATCTTAAATCGATGCATCGATAATCGTTTAATAATCGAATCGTAGCCCTCTGAATCGTAATCGAATCGTGAGGCCAGTGAAGATTCACAGCCCTAGTCTACAGTACACTAGTACTTAATAAATGATATACTGTCTCTCTCTGACACATACGCACTAACACAAACATGCACGCGCACGCGCACGCACACACACACACACACACACACACACCAAAATCAGGCAGGTCTACAGTACACTACTTAATAAATGATATACTGTCTCTCTCTGACACATACGCACTAACACAAACATGCATGCGCACGCCCCACGCCCACGCGCACACACACACACACACAAACACACACACACACACACACACACACACACACACACACACACACACACACACACAAACACACACAAACACACCAAAAGCAGGCAGGTCTACAGTACACTACTTAATAAATCTACTGTCTCTCTCTGACACATACGCACTAACATAAACACGCACGCGCACCAAAAGCAGGCAGGTCTACAGACAGTACACTACTTAATAAATCTACTGTCTCTCTCTGACACATATGCACTAACACACACACACACACACACACACACACACACACACACACACACACTTCTACACAAGACTTTCTCACACTCTAAGCCCTGCATCTCTCATGCACTACATTTCCTCCCCCTATCTGAGGACTTGAAAAAAGCCACCTACTGTATTCACCTTATGTAGCCACGCCCATTTGACCCGGTTCTGTGGCCGTCCTACGACTTCCGGCAAAAAAAAGAAGGAAAAAAAATGGCTGGCTGCTCCAATATAATCTAACTCTGAATTAACTAATACTTTAGCCAATTGTATGTAACATACCAAATAAAAGCAAACGGCAATGTCTAAGAATGCAATGCCATGTAACTGGCTCGTTAATTCTCGCATTCCAGGGAATTACGTTAACGTGTGCGGGTCTTATAGACGTAAGTGGCTCGAGCTGCGCTCGGAGGACAGAAAACCTTCTGAAGCTTTCTTTGTTGGAGTCCAGGTATGTTTTACAAGAAAGTGCTCGTCATTGTCGACGATAACGTTATCTGACCTGGCTAACAGTGGATACTCCGCTTGCTTGCTGTGTACCGAGCTCAAAGTAGTAGGCTATGTTTTTGTTTTACACCCTGCGCTGTCCGCTACAAAAACAACTCTCTTCTTCATGACGTTCTTTCATATTTGGCGCTGTGACCGCCGGAAGTGTTAGACGGACCCGGAAGAATTTGGCCCACTGTAAGGTCTGAACATAAGGTGAATACCCATCCCCACTTCAGTGATAGTTCTAGTCTGTCCTGTAACAGGGAACAAAGACACACACATACAAGGCAGTCACACACACACACACACACACACACACACACACACACACACACACACACACACACACACACACACACACACACACACACACACACACACACACACACACACACACATGGTGAAAGTGAAACACTAGTGGAATATGCAGCTTCCTGCAGAGAGGCTGAAAGATAAAACTCTGTGATCGCCTCGTCTAGTTTAGACGCCCCACTGTGCTTTCACACTCTGTAATCGTCTGCTCTGGTCTGGTCTGTTGCATACCCCAGTGGGCTATCATCATTGCCAGATAGATAGATAGATAGATAGATAGATAGATAGATAGATAGATAGATAGATAGATAGATAGATAGATAGATGGGCGTTGCAACATTAGAAAATAAAATTTGGGATGCTTTTTTTGTGGCTGACAATGTAGCTAACACTATCTAAATAATCTGTGGTCAACACCAAAACAGCAGCTAATCTAAGCATGGTCAAACTAGGGATGCTGACGACTAGTCGGTTAAACGCCCACTCCCTCACTAGTCGGCACGAGAAATACTAGTCAGTTAAACGATAATAAAATGATCATAATAATAAACAATGCGGGCAGCAACGTCTTTATCAGACACTACTGTAGCCCCCCTCCTCTAATGCCCGGATGTAAACAAACCAGGCATGTGTTAGTGGGAGTGGAGCAGCATTGGCTGTAACGTAGTAGAAAGGAATGGAAGGGAGATGGCATCTCATACAACCAGCGCAGTTTGGCAGTATTTTGATGCAGTAAATGAAAATATGGTTGTATGTAGGCTGTCAGATAAAACTGGCATATAACGTTAACCACTCGACCGACATTCAGCACATGCATGTGGACGCTATGACATTGCTGACGCGTTAGCCAGACAAGCTAACCCATTAGCCACACAAGATAACACAGCTCATATATGCACAAGATGCTTCTACTCAACTTTGCTGAACGCAAAAGGCTTCAGAAAGTTGAATGGACTATATTTAGCCTGAATACATGGCGCTGGGGTGAGTTGTTGATGTTTTCTGATGTGCAATGTTCATAAACAGCGCAAGATGTTGTGAATATTGACGATGATGATGAACGTAATGGACGCAACGGTTTCAAATGGCTCTTAAATACACACACAATTTTTTCTGACGTTTTAACCTTATTCACAAGTTTCATGGTGAAACAGTGGGCGCTTCCATGACACCCTCCCTCTCTGTTTCCAGCTGCCGGTTGCCTGTTTCCGCCCAGGACTGTTCATAGCGAAAGAGACTGTTGTGACTTTGTACCTACCTATGTCTTGTAATGTAGGCCCCCAGCACAATAATTTCACACGTGCATAATTGTACAATGGAGTGACAATATCTTGAATCTTGAAAGAGAGAGACCGCTAAAGCTACGTTCAATGACCAAATATAAGAGTTCCGGTTTGGACGTTTAGCCTTCAAAATATAAGAGGCTGCTATGCAACCACATACTATTTTTTTAGCAATTTCGGCTAGAATAGGCCCATACAGTACCAGTGAATAGACATTCACCTCGTTTTTGTAAAATATCGCCGCTATGCAACCACACAACGCTACTATTTTTAGCCATTTCGGATCAAATAAGCCATACGTTCCCCCTCTTTGACAGCGGCACGCACGTCCTTGCTAGTTTTGGCTGTTTTCTGGGTGTTTTCTTACTTATAGACTAGTCGCCATTACAATTTCCGTTTAAACGTTGGGAAAATTAGTCGCCACCGGCATCCCTAGTTAAAAACAAGTCATAATACAATTAGATCTGGTCTGTTAGACCCAGAGGGAGCCAGCATCATTGACAGGATGCTGTCCAAACTGCCAAACCTCTCCTGGGGACTGCAAAGTCCTAATTAGCTCGCTGTGTATGTTTTTGTAACTCAGAGTTCAAAACAGTGTGAACGCAACTATGCTGGAGGCCGGAAAAT